>NC_142802.1:50840098-51008489 GCF_049724085.1 Artemia sp. Qi Xiang Cuo
TGGTTATGTAAATGTTGTATTTTTTATTATAAATAAATTAAAAATTGTATTTTTTTCATGTTTAATGTGCTTTTTTCAATGTAGATTTTTTTTTAAGTATTGTTTCTTTTTTATGCTTAATAAAAGAAAATATTATCATTTGTTCGTCTTCTTCTTCTCATTATTACTATTATTATTATTATTATTATTCTTGAACGGAGTAGTAATAGGGAAACTATTTAGTCAGTAGACAGCCATAGTCTACAGTTAGTTGTCTAGGTGAACTGTTGAAGGGAACATGTATCAATTTAAAACTCAGATCGTTTCTGTGTGGACCGTCAATTTCGGGCAAAACAACACTCTTAACTAAAATAATTAAAATTTGCGATAAAATGTTTGTGGTAAAGCCGAAAAAAATCTACTATTGTTACAGTATTTGGCAGGAGTCATATGATAAAATAAAAGCAATTGCCACTACAGGATTGGTGCAGATACAATTCATACAGGGACTTGATGTTTTCAGCATTATTGAACCAAACTCTTGGTTGTTTATTGAAGATCTGGCTGAATCTATTGAACACTGGTCCCAGAAAATGCTACAACTGTTCACTGTTCGCTCTCATCATGAACAGATTTCCGTTACTCTGGATCTACACAATCTCTTTCATAAGAGCAAATGCATGCGAACACTTGCATTGAACTGCACCTACTATATCATCTACAGAGTTGTTCGTGATTCTAGCTCGGTAATAACTCTCAATAAACAAATCTATCCAAGCGCCCCCAAATTTGTGCTCTCAGCATACAATCAGGCAACTAATAAACCCTATGTTTACATCCTATTGGATCTTAATCAAAATACACCCGAGGATCTGCGTGTAGTCACAGATATTTTTGACAAGGAAATTACGGTATATCTCCCCGTGAACACCAAAAAGACCTATTAGTCGCTATTATGACACTGAACAAACTACATGAAAATAGATATTTGTTTTCAGTTCTAAGCACTTCAAAACCTCCGCTTAGGAAAGCAATACTCAAACACTGTATTGACAATGATTTCCTTAATCTAATATCCAAACTTTGTTTAAATTTGACCGAGGGTAATGTTCAAGTGCCAGAAGTAGTTAAGCAACAAGCAAAGCAACATCGTTCCATTATACGTACATTGGCCTCTAAAAAGAAAGGAAGTAATTTTAAAAGGAAACGACTTCTTCAGGCGGGCGGTAGCTTTTTCAAACTTTTACTGTGAATAATTGCAGGACTTTTAATCAGTTTTCTCTAAAGAGAGAATGGAAAAACCCTATAAATTGACTTCAATAGAACTCGCTCTCTCGCCCGTGAAACACTTTAAGAACACTCTGAGTAAATTCCTTGAAAATGAGAATATTGAGGACAATAAAAACTGTTTTTACTTCAAGATGCACTTCGTCAAGTGGACAAACACAAGTCCTATCGGTCGAAGCCCACTGCTGCTGCTGACCCCAAAAGAGGAACATTTCCTCAAGAGTCTGCTTGAACAAAATTAAACACGGAGGATTTGGATTAATTTGTTACTAAATTTTGAATTAAATGCCCAAACTCAATTCTTGAACATAGAAAACGACTCCTAATCTATGTCACGGAGAGTGGTCATGATCATATTAAATTAGAAATCAAAGGGACAGGTATTAAAATTCGGTGCAAGAGCTATAATCTTCTTTGTTAGTCCCCAGATACGGCAAAAAAACGCTAGGGAATTTTTACATGCGGCGATAGCCCATGCAACCGCCGAAACGCTTTATTCCTATCCAAAGGTCTTATGGTCAATATGAGGCTGATAAAAAATTAAATGACAGTGCAACGTCATCATCATCATCATCAACAACAACATTGACACCATTAAAAAATGAACTTGAAAAAAAAGAAGGTTTTAAATCAATTTTGGAAAATACTAGCACACCGCTGATAGCTAGACAAAAGCGAAGAAGTATCAAGTCAACGTCAAAACCATCACCACCACCAACAGCCAGATTACAACAGGGTAGCGGACGTTACACAACGTGTTTACGTTCACAATGGTTGAAGTTCTGAAAGGTGTTTATGAAAATATTGGTGAGGCGGGGAGTTTAAGTTCCCCCACCACTCTTTCCAAAGTCACTGGTGTTCACACGAATAGTGGACGAGACTATCTAAAAAGTAAACCAAGTTACACTCTGCATTGGAACCAGGCTTCAGGAATAGCAAAATCAAGCTCAAAAAGTAGCGCGCCCGTCGTTCAGCATGCATGAGTTTTCCTTAATTAGTGACTAGAAAAAACGATGTACCACAATGCCGTAGAAGAGCGCTATCTTTGCTATACTTTGGAAACTTCTCAATGCATACTAACATTAACCGAAATCGATTTAGGGGGTGGATGCTCCGGATGTAGTTTAAAGTATTTTCCAGCTGTATTCGTATAAAAAAAATTCAAACAGATTGTGGTAGTTAATTTGTTAATACTCATGTTGCAAATGTACTAAAGAAAATATAGTACACTGTTCTTTCATAGTCGCTGCATTGGCCGAACGATTGTTAAGAAGTATTCGACTATTAATTTCAAGATATTGTACATTGAAAAATATACCAGCTTTTATTCATGATCTAGATAAAATCATGTTGATTTATAATCAACGACCTCATCGATCATTGCCCAACTCTACGCCAACGGAAGTTCATCATTCTGATCATGATACAATTGACACCTGTCTTAAGCAGTATTCCAATGAATCGGTTGTCAAGAAGAAGAAAATTAAATTCAATGTTGGTGATAACTTTCAAATTAATAGAACAACTAATGTTTTTGAAAAGGGGAATTACTTGTAGTCCACCGAACTTTTTAAAGTGGCAAAAATCCTAGACACTAAACCCATAACTTATCGCCTGCGTGATACCAAAGATGAAGAGATTCTCGGTGGCTTCTATAAATATGAACTACAAAAAGTTATAAATGATAGTGAAATCTTCAATGTTGAACGGATATTATAGACAAGTACTTACGAGTGTAAGGATTAGTTTGATTGACGGGGTAAGGTGCAACACTCTTTGTTTGATACCGAGATTGGGTCTATAGATATTGACGAAGTCAAGTGTGTTATGCGCGACTGTTCTTTCAACTGTGCCCGATTTTCTCTACAATGACTTGAATACGAAAATTGATTTCTTGACAAAACTCTTCCCCGCCATCAAATTTGTCTTTGCATATGAAGTGCATATATTGTCTACCGTATTCTCAAAAATAACTAAGACATCCTGAGAAAGGATCATGTCTATAATATAAATGTTATACAACTAGATTGGACTATGAATGGGTTGGGCTATGTCGAATATAAATGGTCTTAATCGCTTAAACCTACGAAATATACACATGGTCAGATTGAAATATATTGAAAATGATAATGTGGGGGATTTGTGTCGTACAAACAATAAAAAAATCTCATCGTAGAAATGGCAAATTACTTTTAACTATTCATTGGAATAAGATAGGATTTACATTAGCACACCTGTTAACACTGAAATAATTATTCTAAGTGATAATCTGAGAGATATTCTTGGATTTAAACAAAATATGATCCTTGCGAAAATTGCTGGCACCGTTTACGGGATGGATCAAGTTATTTTCGCTGAATATCCACCCGTTTTCGCCTCGAACTCTTGCATATTTCTCTACGCATCACTTGTTGAATCGTCGAGGGTTGGTACTTCAAATGTTCCCCTCCTACGTATTCTTGAACGAAAAACAACTCATGAACTTGTTCATCGCAATAATATAAAGCATCTTCAGTATATTCCTGTAAACACTTCATATTTAGAACTCTGCCAGTTAACAATAAGAAGTGAATTGGGTGATCCTCTAGCAATAACAAAAGGCTTAGCAGTGATTACATGTCTTTTTCAACCCATTGTCAACGACAGCACAATCCCATAAAATGAAAAATAGGAACATTCCATTTGTCTGTACCGATATTGATTGCTATGGTGGTGCTTTGAGACTAAGTCAAATAGACAATGGATTAGACTACTACAAGGGGCGTACTACGATATCTGGCTATGGTCTTGGTAGCTGGTTTGCTAGGCTATTTCGTTCTTCACTAACCCTTGCCAGAAAAAATATTGTGCTTTCTGCATTGAATTTTTCTACGTTCAAACTACAGGACTGGGGGTCGGGAAAGAATTTCAATGAGAGTCTTAATGAAAATATTAGATCTTCAGCAAGAGCCGTTGGTGAACAATTAAAATCTCGACAAAATGGGGAGGGATTGAAAAGGATGCGTTCGCGTCATTCACTCATCAGTCTCCTCCCAGGCAGGAAGCAAAGGACATCAACAAGGACTCTGAGGAATAAAACAAGGAAGACCAATAAGCAGAAGAAAAAGAAAAAGATTGTTAGATCAAAGAAGGATTTCTTCTCTTAAGATGACTTATCTCCACCACAAGGAAGTATATCCATCAACCAGTTCCTCATTGAAGCCATTCAATGCTGAAAATATTTATGTCAGTGTCAAGTATAGGTAATAAGAACAGTTTTCTCCCCAACAACCCCTCACTGAGAATATACACTTTCAAATATGTTCCAATGAAGACTATTTCATTGATATGTCATCTACATTTATCGGTCTAATTATTGTGGCGTAAAAAAAGACTAACAATACAATCCCGCCTGCTAGTGATGGTCACTCCGCCGAACATAAGGTTTTTATAGAAGACGTTGTCGCACAAACTTTAAAAAAGGCTCATTCGATTGGAAATTCAAAGTGCTAGTACTCTTTTTAATAGTCAAAAGTGATTGGAGGGTAACTACCCCCCCAAGCTTATCATTTCCCCAAACACATCCATTCAAAATTTTAAGATAGCTATGTTGTTCAGTGTAGTTGTTTTTCACACAGAAAATATTTTTTGAGGAGGATACTCCCTCACAACCCTCTGGGTATGGGTTTTAAGTTATGGCTGGGGGGCATATGAGGTTTTTAAAGAAGGCGTTGTCGTGGAAGATTCGAAAAGGGCTCATTCGATTGCAAATGGGAGTGGCTAGTGCCTTTTTTCATAGTCAAAAGTGATTGGAGGGACACCAACTCCCCCTCCCACGCCCATGATTCCCCCGAACAAATCCAATCAAAATTTTGAGATAGTATTTTGTTAAACGTAGTTTTAAGTTGTGAAAATTATGTCGTTGAGGATGACTACCTCCTCAAAGCCCTCAGGACAAGGGTTGTAAGTTATACCCTGAGGACATATAAATTTCTTATAGAACGCGTTGTCTTAGAAACTTCAAAAAGGGCTCATTTGATTGCAAATTGTTATGGCTTGTGCCCTTTTTAATAGTCGAAAGTAATTAGACTAACACGCCTTCCCCGCCCATTATTTCCCCAAACACATCCAATCAAAATTTTGAGATAGCTATTTTGTTCCACGCAGTTAAAGTTCAGGAAATTATACCTTCGAGCAGGACACTCCCCCTAGAGTCTTCAGAACAAGTATTATAAGTTATTCCCTGGGGGTATATAAGTTTTTACTCAAATCTTTGTCGTAGAAACTTGAAAAAGGGCTCATTCGATTGGAAATTCAAAGATCTAGTGCCCTTTTTAATAGTCAAAAGTAAATTGAGGGCAACTAGCCGCCCTCTCTCACATACCTTCTCCCCAAACACATCCAATCAAAATTTTTAGATAGCCATTTTTTCAGTGTTTCGGATTTCTAGATAGAAATTATGTTTTTAGGAGGATACTTCCTCATATCCCTCGGGGAAAGGGTTGTAACGTATGCCCTGGGGGCATATAAAGCTTTTACTGATTGCGTTGTCGTAGAAACTTCAAAAATGACTCATTTGATTGGAAATTGAAATGGCTAGTGATCTTTTTATTCGTCGAAAGTGATTGGAAGGCAAACAACACCCCTTCGACACCCACCATTTCCCCAAACATATCCGATCAAAATTTCTTGATAGCCATTTTGTTCCACGAACGCGTTGTCGTAGAAACTTCAAAAAAGGCTCATTCGATTGGAAATTGAATGAGCCCTTTACATAGTCGAAAGTGATTGGAAGGCAACTAACATTCTTCTACACCCAACTTTTCTCCAAACACATCCAATCAGAGTTTTGAGATAGCCATTTTATTAAACGTAGTTTTAAGTTCTGGAAATTAGGTCTTTGAGGATGACAACTCTTTCACAGCCCTCAGGGCAAGGGTTTTAAGTTATGTCCTGGGGGCATATTATGTTTTGTACAAACAATAATGTCATAGAAACTTCAGAAAGGGCACATTCGATTTGAAAGTTAAATGGCGAGTTCCCTTTCAATGGTCAAAAGTGATTCTAAGGCAATTGATTCTAAACCATTTCCCAAACAAATCCAATAAAAATTTTTATATAACTATTTTGTTCTACGCAGTTGAACGCTCTCGAAATTATAAGTTTCAGCTTAACACTCCCCCCCACAGTCTAGAAGGGCAAGGGTTATAAGTTATGACCTGGGGGAATATATGGTTCTTATGGAAGGAATGCTCATATAAGCTTCAAAGAGGGCTCATTTGATTGGAAATTGAAATTTCCAGTTCGCTTTTTAAGCGTCAAAAGATATTGGAGGGTAACCAGCAGATCCAGAGATCGCTCATTTGATTTAAAATTGAAAGTTCTAGTTCAGTTTTTTAGAGTAAAAAGTGATTGGATGGCAACCATCCCCCACTCAAAGACTAGCCCCCCCCCCCTTTTCACCAAATACGCCCAATAAAATTTTGAGATAGCCATTAAGGAGCCCAGCTGCTTCTGCTCGAGCTTCACTATCAGCTCCCTCGCTGACTGCAGACAGTACAGCCAGAACACATTCATATCGGAGTCTTATCTTCGATATTGATCGATACCAGTATGACCATCTTGTCGAAGCACTCCTTTACAATTCCAGGACTGGCAGTTGAGTAGCCTTTTGGGACTCGACAAAAAGTTGATGTCTGGTGTTGCTGTTGGAAATGAACGTGTACAGATGTTGGACTAACGAAAAAAATGAGCCAACAGTCCCAACACCTTCAACGCAGTTTGCAATTACCAAATTTAGTCTATGCACATTGCAATGAATGTGTATTGCTTCTGGCGCTGTTGCTCTCAGTTGCGCTTGAACACCAGAGAAGGGCCCGCTCATCACGCTTGCTCCGTCGTAGCAATGAGCAGCACAATAGCTCCAGTCGAGACCAAGTTTCGCCACTGTGTCGTGAATGAAGCTGGCTAAACTCTCAGCATCCAGGCTTTTCATATGGTAGCATCCTATTGGTCTTTCTCGTACTTTTCCCTCGTCGAAGTACCTCAGAAGAATGGCGAGCTGTTCTTTCTTCGAATTATCTTTTGTCTCGTCGACAAGAACAGCAAATTACTTGGCACGCTTAACTTCTTGCACTATTGTAGACCGAAGCCTAGATCCAATAACTGGAATTAGATCGTTCTGATATTCTTGGGAAGTATAGTGGCCCTATCGTCTTTGTAGCTTGTTGAAAAGCGTAGGAGAATACTCGGCGAGAAGATTGCAAGTTTCGACGAAATGTCCTTTGTTTGCCGAAGATTCAGTCTCATCATGGCCGCAAAAGGCTGTACCCAGTCGCCCCAGTAGGGCCGTTACTTTCAGTAAAGCCTTTACGTGCTCCCTGTTTTCATTCATCTCCTTATTCCTGTCCCTTGAAAAAACAGATGTGATGGGTTGCATCTCCTTGGCTTGTATAGCTTTGAACTTCGTCCAAGAAACTGCACTGCCCCTGTGGTGGTCACTTTTTGCATGCTCTTCTAGAACGCTTGCGATGTCCTTCCATCTTCTAACGCCGGTCTCGATGAAAGGCTTCGCCCTGTATCTCTGTCCGCGAAGGGTTGACGGGCTGCCAAAGTGTCTGCAGCTGAAACAGAAAACCGAATTTTCCTTAACTGAGTACCCATGCCAAGGATGCTTTCCATAATACAAAATATTAAATGACCGTCTTAGCTTGCCGTTTGCTGAAACCTGTGCAGGGTACCGTAGCAGCTGTGTTTGAAATGGATGGTCGTGGGAGGATGAAGAAATATCAGTAGGACCACTTGAACGATGGTGCTCTTCATCTCGAGTCGTATCTCGTCCAGATTGTGCCTCTTGAGAAGTAACAGTGTCTCTTTGAGTCGGCTTGTTTCCTACTAGCTTGGTCTGACCGACCACCACGTCCTTTGAAGGACCCAAAGCAACGGCAACGGATTGTTCGGGAGCTGATTCAGGCACCTGAAAGATATACCCAGAGGTTAAAAGCCACTCTTGTACTTTTAAGCACTATTGAACTCATTTTCAACATTTAAACAGTTGCTTTTTTTAGTATGTTAAGTCCAAACTGTGTAGCAGTTTCCGCTTTCGGCACAGTAGTTCGGGAAAAACAGTGCTAGAACTCCTCCATGGTGTGACAGTTTACTAAAGTATATTCAATTTCGAAAAAAACAGGAAATTTCAGCAAAGCCAAAGAGGGCGTTTTTCAGATTATTATACATGCGTTGATCGTTATCTACCCGTAAAGACAATAATAGAAACTTTTGGCTTAATATAATAGCAACCCAAATCGCAAAAAGTCTTTGCAGTAGTCCTTGAATGAATGATTTGGGTGTCATGACAGATCGCAAATAAGCTAAAGGCACGTTCGATTTGCTGTAGTTTCAGTTACGTCATTCTCCGTTTTGGGCTTATTTGCATTTTTCTGCGACGTTCTCCCAATTAGCCTGATTTACTACTGATAATGTGACCGCCAAACAGGTTCATAATTTTGGAAGAAACGGCGAAACGTGAAGCTTGACAACAGCAAAATCGAATGCGGCTTCATATCACCAGTCGGCATTGTAGCAAATCGAATACTATAAGCACTGCCAAACTGTTTGGTTCCATCAATAAAAAAAAGAAGAAAGACAAGAAAAAAAACGAATATCTTTGGCTTATGCCCCTCAACCCATGTAGCATTGTTGTCCATAAAATTAACAGTTAAAATTAACAAGTTATGCCCTGGGGCATATATTGTTCGCATGAAAGGGATGCTCGTATAAAGTTCAGAGAGGGCTCAAGTGATTGGGTATAAAAATTTTGAGCTCACTTTTTAGAAGTCAAGAGATCCGAGGGCAGCTAGCCCCCCCCCCCCGCCTTCTTTTACGTAACCCACCTAATAAAAATTTTGAGACAGACATTTTGTTAAAAATAGTTCAAAGGTCAGATAAGAAAAATTCGGTGCCAATAAAACCCCCCAGGGCACAAGGGAACGGGTTCTAAGTTATGCCCTAAGGGCATGTATGGTTCTTATGAAAGGGATACTCGTATAAACTTCATAGAGGGCTCATTTAATTAGAAATTGAAAGCTCTAGTTCACTTTTTAAGAGTCAAGACAGTCAAACTAGCCCCCTCCCCCACACTCTTTTTCCTAAGACCTGTAAGCTGCAAATTTTGAGATAGCCAGTGTTTTGGGTCTTGTTCAAAAATTAGATAACCAAAATTCCCCCCGGAGCCCGGGGGATAGGCGTTGTAAGTGTTGTCCTGGGGGCGTATATGGTTCTTATGAAATCGATGCTCGTAAAAACTTTTCCTGGGGGCGTATACAGTCGTATATGGTTCTTTTGAAAGGAATAATCATAAAAAACAGAGCGGGCTCATTTGATTGGAAATTGAAAGTTCTAGTTCAATTTTTAAGAGTCAAAAGATATTCATGGGCAACTAGCCCCCTTCCCCACACACACACTTACCCTTTTTTCTCCGAGCCCATCTGATAAAACTTTTATAATAGCCATTTCATAAAAAAATAGTTCAAAGGTCAGATAAAAAAAAATCCTGTGCCGACGAAACCCGCCAGGTCCCGGAAGCAGGCGTTGTGAGTAATGCAGTAGGGGCATATATAGTTCTTATGGAAGGGATGCTTGTATAAACTTCGGAGATGATTTATTTGATTGGAAATTGAAAGTTCTTGTTTACTTTTTAAGAATTAAAAGAGATCACAGAGGATCTAGCCCCCCTCCCCTGCATCCTCCCCGCTCTAAATGTATCAGATAAAAATTTTGAAATATAGATTATGTTAAAAATAGTTCAAAGTTCTCCGGTGTCGACACAGCCCCCCCAGGACCCAGAGGTAGTCGTTGTAAGTTATGCCCTGGGGGCATTTAGGGTTGTTATGGAAGAGATGCTCGTATAAACTTCCTAGAGGGCTCAGTTGATTGGAAATTGAAAGTTGCAATTCACTTTTTAAGTCAAAAGTGATTGGGGGGCAGCTAGCCTTCCCCCACACCACTTTTTTTCCCAGAGGAACTTCCTATAGAAGGGGTCGTCGCATAAACTTTAAAGAGGGCTCATTCGATTGGAAATCTGGAGCTCTAGTTAGAGGCGCCATTCCAGCCAAACCTTAGGGTGGGCAAGCAATCGACATGGGCCCCGAAGCAGGCTTGTATAAAAAAAAATTGCCTCTAGCTTTATCCGAAAAAAACTGCCTTCCTTGGGAGTTACCGTAAAAATTAAGAAAATTGTCTCAATTTCTTTGCCTTTCCTTCTTTCGCTCATATACCATAGGTTCGGAAAAGGCCAGATATCTGAAGAAATCGTAAACGGTATGTGCGATGTTAAAAAAACAGCAATTTGGGAATCGTCCACTTTTCCGAACATATAACTTGACGAAAGCCGAACCTCTGTAGAAACTCACGCTTTGACTAAAGTATATTCTGTAGCCGAATTCTTCAGCTTGCTGCTTACAGTAAATACTTTAGTCCAAGTCGGAGTTCACGCTCCGGCTATGACGATGCAAAACTTTGCTCGATCAAATATTATATTTTCAAAATCAAAAACACAACAAAATTTTGAAACAGATCAGTGAACACTTAAGGCAACAAGGGGAACCGTCCTGGTTTCATCTTCGTAAAGTCGTCAACAAGCTGGTCAAAATTCAAGTTTTTAACTAAATCCTTCTCTGCAAAGATCAAAAGCAGGTGACTAAGACGATCGTCTCCTGTGGTCAAGCGCAGATAGTTTTTAGCTATTTCCAGCCCAGAAAACAAGCGTTCATTGCTGGCTGTCACGACAGGAGGTGTGGCAGCAATATGAGAAACTTTGATAATTTCTAAATAGGCCACTGGAAGTATCTCGATATTATCGATGACGTCCATGAAGTTCTTCGGCTTTGCCTCATCCTCGAGTAAAAACCACTTGGCAATACCAGCTTGGGCCTCAAGAAGAATCTGGTCAATGTCCATTTCAGAATAAAGTTCAGAGAATTGCTTGAGGAGCCCTGCATCCAAGAACTTGGTAGAGCTGTGGTACAGAGCTTCAAGTGTACTGAGCACTGGGAGGTTATCTGTAAGCCGTCTGTCGAATTCCGCAATCAGACGATCTACAGTCTCCAGGTATTTTCTTTTCAGTTCTTCGCTAGAGTTGGAGCTCTATTGTCAGATTCAACAAAGTTTTTTCCTAACGTCGAAGTTGTCATGTGTTGTGAAGTGTATTTTATGGTATTGAAGTGATGTTGTTGTAGATGCCTTTATTCTCCCTTTATAAGGGAGATAAACTCTGGCCCTAAGGTAATTTAACTTTGGTAGCGTGCCTTAGGCTATGACCGAACTAATGATGCGTACCAGCTGGGTATGTTCGAGGGGCTAAAGGTAGATCGTAGAGAGGTTGTCTAAAATACAATACTTTTATTCATTTAACGTATAATAATAATTGGATATATACTTTCAACTAAGACTGGCTGTCCCAAGTAGACCAAAAGTCTCAGAAACTACAATAATATATAATAAGATACTTAGACACTTACAATGATAAGACAAAATTCCAAGGTATTTCTAAAAACAACAGACCAGAGGTCAGTCCGGCATAAAGTTAGTATCAGTCTAAGTCTTCCGATAAAATGTATTTTTTATACATTTTTGTCAACCACACCTTCCTTGAACCAACCCACGTAAATGCTAGGAAGTGGTAATTTCTCAATTACCAGTTAAACAGAAACTTGGCAGGATATATTCCTTATCTTAATAAAAAGTGGTATTTTGAAACTTTGTATTTGCGTCTTAATATAATTTACTAAAATAATAATTAACTAAATTAGAAAGCTTTACCACAATACTACCCATTTAAAGAAAAATTGTCCCAATTCTCAATATTTTACTTTTAAAACAACTTAATTTTGTTTACAGCTATTATGCTGCCATCTTTGGATCATTATGTGAATCTACCCTCAATGGGTTTCCTTGGGGTCATGTTTCTGGTCCAATATAGGCCATGTTCTTTTTTTCATAGGATTTCAATTTGAAATTCATCCTTGTATCTCTTTTTTTCTGTCTCTAGGACTGAAAAATACTCTTTTACCCTTTTCATATGCATCTTCTGTTTTAACTTGACCCCAAGCAGCTTAAACATTATATTAGTGGTTTTGCTTAAGTTAGATTTCAAGTTATATTAGAAAAGTTTATGAATTATTTGAGTTTAAATTTAATTCCCATTAATAATTTAATTTATCTGTGTGATGTGGTTGATATACCGTTTATTTTTCGTTTTAGAAATACCTTGGATGAAATACACATAACATTTTTGATTTTAAATTTTCACATATTTTTCTAGCACAAAGAATTTTCACATATTTCAATAACATAAGCCATTGGGCCATGTAGCACATTTTCTAGGCCTAAATTAAGTTCTGATGTTATCTCACTTTCTGACGAACTTGTATTAAAGTCTGTATTACTGCTATAGTTTGCAAAGTATCAGTTGATCGAGTATGGTTTGGTTTCTGATGGTATTAGATGATAGTATCAGGATACATTTGAAGTGGTTTCAAAATTTTTTACTTTCCAAAAATGTGTCAAAATATGATTGAAAAAAAATGGATCCGAAAGGATGCTACGAAAAATTTGATTTCCAAAAAATAGCTAAGGCTGTATCTAAAATAAATATTCACATTAGTATAACTATAAAGCATATAGTTCTACATATATAGTAGAAAGAAACACTCAACTTCGTAAAGTTTAATTACTTTTATTTACTTTTCTCTCTTTTAATTACTCAAAAAATAATATCCCGCTTAAATCGAAACATTATGTTTCTTGCTGGATTATTCTTTCCAACTTAATACTAAACGGATTATTTCACAATAAAAATTATTAATACGTTGACTCGAGGTCAAACATTTACATATAACATTAAATCACTAGTTAAAACATAAAGTTAATAAAAACATAGTATATATATATATATATAAGCATTTTGTAATAGCTTACACAAGTATTTTTTTTTTTTTAATTCGCAAAACTAGATAGGATATTTAACTACTGTTTAAAACTTAAAGCATTAAAAAAATAATACACGGTATAGATTAGCATTGGAATTAATTCCAATTATTGTTTTGTTAACTGCTTATGAAGTATTAATGTAGAGTACTTCTTGAATGATATAAAACTAAAAAAACACAAATACTCAACATTTAATTCATTATATTTACATGGATAGTTTAGGTTATATATATATATATATATATATATATATATATATATATATATATATATATATATATATATATATATATATATATATATATATATATATATATAATATATATACATATATATACATATATATATATATATATATATATATATATATATATATATATATATATATATATATATATATATATATATATATATATATATATATATATATATATATATATATATATATATATATATATATATATATATATATATATATATATATATATATGTATATATATATATATATATATATATATATATATATATATATATATATATATATATATATATATATATATATATATATATATATATATATATATATATATATATATATATATATATATATATATATATATATATATATATATATATATATATATAAACCGAAGTTATGCTGATACTTAATTGTTAAAAATCAAACAATAATTATGTACCCTAATAATTTCTTTATTCACTGCAATATTTGTTCTTTTAAAACTTTTAATTAAGTCCGTCAAGACTTTTATATGATAAGTCCTAACTGCAATTAAAATATTTACAAAACAAAAGCAACTCCAACAAATAGATTTATGCACTATAACTGATAACTGTGATTAGCCTCTATATAAGGATTTGGCAATAGTTCACATAACATGACTTTGCTCAAACTTTTCAGACTTTTGAGCCTTCTAATTCTTTTTGAATTTTTGGTACTTGATACAGTTTTATAACGTTTTTGTCTGTAATCTCTCTTTTTAACTTCAATGTCCTTTTGGTATAAGGCTCCATTTACAGTTTAGATCTGATAAGTTAAAAAAAATTTTGCTGTTCACCTTATACCTGTCATGCCATTATCAAATGACTTGGCCTGTACTCTGAAGGTTTTCTTACCAGGGCTGCCTTCTGGTAGCTCTTTATAACGTTTCCAGGTCCTATTGTCATCAGCTACAACTAAAAGGACGATTATGAACATACACACACAATAATTAATTATCTAGAGTATTACCACACCTTTTGATTTTTTGCCACAATTTTGTCTTGGGGTATTTTTTCGGAAAATTGGTGCTTGTGCAGAAAATACCTGACCTTCATGGCACACAGTAATTTGTAACACAGATAACAAATAGGAATAATGGCACCCAAGTTTATAGTATTAATACTACTCATTTTGTACTTATTTAGTACATTTTTCGTACTAGTTTCATTCGGCAAGTTCAATAAGTGTGTATAACAGGGTTTAACTAACTCCATTCAGTTTCTTTTCTTTGTTAATTTCGTCTGTCTATATTTTCAACTTGAACCCTTCTCTTTTTTTTGATTCGTTATTTCAATGGAGCCTAAAGGTTTTTTCAAGTCTTTTCCGCTTTTTCAGTAAAATAGGTCTTTCCTAAGCCTATATTTATATATTTCACGTATTTTTCAAAAACCTTAACAAGTTTTTATGCTGATTGCCCTTCTATGGTCAAATTCATTATCTCCATATTTTTAAGAGGTGGGGGGTGTAATTTTTGCAATCTGTATTTTTTGAAATTATTCAAATTTTTTCTTCGAAAGTTTTTGTGTTAGAAAAGTACTGTAGTTTTTCAGCTAATTTTTTTGAACACTTTTAATTAAGTTTTGCCCCGCATTTGCTAGTTGTCATTTCTTCCTTAAAATGCAATTTTACACGCTATAATGGTTGCCAATTTTATCCCAGCTTTAATTACTATTTTATTTGCCAAAGAAAGAGAGACAATAATTCCGTTGCAAGGCTAAATAACTTTGAATTCAGTGCTCATTATCTGTGGTTTATTGATAAGCTTGAATCTGGGAGAATTACAAGAATGGATTTCTGTTCATTACTGTGAGTTTTCTTTTGTTGTGTAAAGCTATATTTTATTTTTAAAGAAAAAGTAGATACGTTAGTTTTACTTTGGATTGGGATTTGGGTGTTTGGGTTGGCACAGGTGAAAACCAATTGTTTAAACTAGGATTCTCCTGTGCAAGTTCGTTTTCTCAGATCCGAAACATCGCTAGAGTTAAAATTATTGTCTTGAACTACTGTGGTTTGCTTGTGACGATGAGGTTTAATTTTTGGCTTATTTTTAATGGATTTTGTCCTTGGCTTTTACCTCCTCGTAAGTTTTTAGGTTATAATTTATTGTTATATCGCTTTTCACTTGTTTTGCTTTCTAAGCTTATTCTAAGTGTTGCTTAAACCTTTATAGCGCTTCTTTAAAATTTCTTTTTTTTCTTTTCACCATTTGTAACTAATAAAAAAATATTATATTAGACTATAACTAATTCTAATAATACTACAGTTAGCTTGTACATGTAGTCGACTTAATGTAAACTCTTGCCGTTTTTCCCATTATAATAATTTTAATATTCTTCATAAACAATTTTTTTTTCGAATTCGACTGAAAGTGTCACCTCAGAGAGTCAAAGGTCAGTAGATGCATGTACTTAACAACGAGAGACCAGCAGTGATTGAGCTCACTCCAAATGTGCTAGCTTCCAATGACCCTATTTCAGTAGACTAACCTCCTTCGTTTTTTTTTATATTATCCCCCCAAATTATGTTTTTTTTCAATATACATATCAAAAGAATTGCCTTCTAATGCTGATTCTAAATATGTATAATTCAATTAGTTTCACTACACCTGTTTAAAAGTTACGTGGCGTTATTAATTTCTTTTATGAAACGAAGCCTAATTCGTTTTGACAAGTCTTGACATTACACCGTTCGCGAAGTCTTATCTCGTATTGGAAACAAAATTTTTGCAGGAAGCTATGATGTCACTTCAGATCGGAATTAAATAATTTAGCGTAAGAACGTGACGGTAATAATTTTTACTGGCGATATATAATTGAAGAAAAACTTGATTTTATTTATATACCAATTAAAAAAGAAAATATAGATATTTCTTTGCAGACTTTTTACTCGTTTTATTTTTATTTATTATTTTTTTTTTCCGTTATAATTGTTTTATTCAAATATTAATCTGCTCGGGGCTACGCTTGTTCTGCCTTTCTCCATTTCCTGGTCCGAGTTTTGGACCCCAAATTTTTGCTTTTCTTCTTCATAATATTTGCAAGTTTTTCCGTGGTCTCTATAGTGTGCTTTACAAGGCTCTGAGTTCAAGCGCGGTTTTGTTGCCTCGTCAAATATCTTTAATCTTTGTTTCTCCTGATGTATTGCCTTTTTCATAAGTGTTTTAGCTTCTTGTGCTGCTGACAAAGGAACTCGTTGCTGTTCCTCTGGTTTCTTTACTTTTCTCCATAATTTTTCTCTTAAAGAGGGTTTTCTTGACGATGGCCCAGGTTTAGTGATGTCGGTTTCTGTAGAAGAACTATCAGTGTCACATTCTGTTAGCTCGCGTCTGGTAGATGGCATCTGTTCCAAAAGCCATTTTTGCGTTAAGACAGAAGGTGAGTCTAATGCATAAAGATCAGATAATTCATTGGTTCCTTCCAATTTTTCTTCCTCTGTGGATTTTTCCCTTGGTTTATCACATTTTAAACCCTTATGTTGTGTTTGATTTTCTTTATCGGTAGTATCCGATAAGCATCAAAGATTTCCCTTTTTCTCTTGTTTGTTGTGTAGAGTTTGTAGCCAAGACTGGGCTAAATACTCCTTCCACTTCTCCCAACTTTTTTGGTCATTAAAAAGGTCATAAAATTCATATGGTCTTCTGATATATACTAGTGAAACTGTTCGCTCTATTTCTTCGTCTGAAAGAATAGGTTCTGTTTTCCACGGTTTTGGAAAATATCCCTTTTTCATTCTATTGTGGTGTACTACTTCTTCCTTTCCCTTATACTGATGCTTTTGAACATATGTTCAGTTATTCCGTAGAATCTTTATAATTCTGTAGGGTCAATCCCATTTCGGTTTTAACTTTTTTGTTCCTTCCAGATTAGTTTTGTACACATAAACTAAGTCTCATAAACAGTAACTCGTTTTATTTTTGCTTATTCGGTCATATTTTTCTTTTTATTCTGTTTTCGCATCTTCCAGATTGTCTTTAACTTGTTCCATAGCTTTTTCATTCGCATCACCGTCTCTTACTTGTACTGGTCTAGGTTGTAATATATTCTGTCATTTTGTATTTCATCTAAACAAAATCGGGGATCTCTTATATGTTGCCAAAAAATAGCGTTTCTTTTAAGGAACGTGAAAAAGTCGTATTTAAAGACTACAAAAGGTAAATGTTTATCCCAATTTTCATTTTCCTCTCTTGCATGAATTCCCAGCATGTAAGCTAATTCCCTATGCTTACGTTCAACCTTCCCATTAGCTGCTGCCATATAAGACGAGGTAACCATCGTTTAAAATCCAGATATTCTGTAAGTTCGTCTAATAATTTGGCTCTAAAACATGGCCCATTGTCGCTAAGTAAAACGCTAGGAAAGATTCCGTGTTCCAGAAATAGGCGATTGACCAAAACCTTCGGAATGGTTTTTGTCTTTTCATCTTTAATTGGAAAAGCGTTTAAATATGAGTTAAAATGGTTGACTACGATTAGTACGCACCTGTTTCCTTTCCTGGAAACTGGTAAACTTCCTCCGGTTCCCCAAATGTCTATTGACATAAGTTCTCCTACCCCTGAAGGGGTGGGGTAGAGACCTAATTCAGCCCTAGGCGTCTTAGTTGGCGACTTTTGTTTGGCACACTCTTGGCAGCTTTGTATGAAAGCTTTTACTTTTGAGTACATTTTTTGAAAATAAAAATTTCCTTTCAGCCTCCCCATAGTTTTTGCTTCCCCCATGTGACAGCCAATCGTTGCATGTAACATCTGTAAAATTTCTCCTTCCAAAGATTTTGCAATTACTGGAATAATTTTTAAGTCATTTTTTCTATATTCTTGCGATGGTCTATGATATCTTACCAAAAGATTTTTACTCTCGTCCAGATCAAAATTATCTAAGTCCTTTAAAAAATGTTTAAAGTGCTCCTGCAGTTCCGTTCCTTTTGATAAAAAGGATTTCATTGCTACACAAAAATCATCTTTATCTTGATGATTCGAAATATTTTCATTAGACAGTATTTCTAGCCCTTCCAGTTCGTTCTGGATGTTTATTACCAAATTTCCTTCCGTATCTGGATTTCGTGACAAATAGTCTGGTAAAATGTTTGTACGGCCCTTTATATATATTGGGGTATATGAATATGCTTGTAGACGTAGTATCCACCGTGTCAGCCGGGCTGAAGTATTTTGCATCGTATGTAGCCAAATTAATGATTTTTGGTCTACGCGTAAAATGAATTTTTTTCCGAGTAAGAATTGTCAAAAATATTCTGTAAAAACTACAACTGCCAAACACTCCCTTTCAACTGTCGAATATTTTCTTTCTGCCTCCGACAGTGACCTGCTTGCGCATTGGACTATTGATTCTACTCCTTCAGAATTTAGGTTTAATAATATGGCTCCTATACCGTATCCCGAAGCATCTGTTTGCAAACCGAAGTCTTGTGACAAATCTGGTAGTTTTAGTATTGGTGCCAGTAATAATTGCCTTTTTATTTCATTTAGCGCTTGTTTTGAATCCGGTGGACATTCGAGTTTACCTGATTTTTTCAAAACGTTTGTCAAAAATTACGCTCTGGTTGCGTAATTTTTAACATATCGTCTGAAATAGCTTAACAAACCACAAACTGATCTGCAGCTTTTTTGATCTTTAGGAGGCTGTAAATTTTCTATGACTCTAAATTTTTCTGGATTTTTTGAAATAGTGCCTTGGTTTATTAGGTGTCCAAGAAAAAATAAATTTTGGTACTACTATTTTTAACTTTTCTGGTTACAATTTTAAGCCTGCTTTTTCAAACGTTTCTAGTATTTTTCTAAGTCCGACCAAGTGGTCTCCCAAGTTTTCATTAAACAGAATTACATCATCTAAATTAGCCAAGGTATCATTTTTCTTCCTGGTTCGTTATCTTATAACACCAAATTCATTAGTCGACTAAAACAATTTGGACTAAATGATAGGCCAAAAGGCATATGTTCAAATGTTAACGTTCTTCAATCGTTTCATATTACTGGAGCCTTATGCTTTGTTTCTGCATCTAAAGCGATTTGCCGATATCCTGCTATTAAATCAAAACTAGTGTAATATTTTGAACCTCCTAACGAATCTAAAATCGTATCAATTTTTGGTAACTTCATCACGTCCTTAACCGTGACGTCATTTAGTGATCTAAAGTCTATACATAATCTCCAGGTGTTATCTTTTTTCTGACTATTACTAGTGGAAAACACCAATCGCTCACACTTTCTTTAATTATTCCCTGATCTTCCATTTCTTTTATTTGGCTTTCTAGCCATGGTTTTAAATGATAAGGTGTTTTATATGGTGATTTTTTGATTTGAGGGCCCTCTGTGGATACCTTGTGCGTGATTAAGTGAGTTAATCCGTAATCCGCTTTGATTCTTGCAAAAGTCCACTTAAAATCCCAAAAATATTTTCCACCCTAGTTTTTACGTTTTCCGGTAAATGTTTTAAATCAAATTGTTGCAAAAAATCTGTTTTCGATATTCCATACTTTACTTGTGTCTGGCGGTTTGCGGTTTGTGGTTGCAGTTTTAATTAGGACAAATGTTCGTGGTTTGTGAAGTTTACGCTTAATTTTGGACTGTTTAGAGATTTTATTTCCGAATTTGAAATCTTTTCCACTGATCCAAGTTCTATCTGGTTCAGTTTTATTTTATTATTACTTATATTTGATAGTTTTAAGTATGTTATACCATTTTCAATTTTTATAACTTGATTTTCCACGAAAATCATTGGGTATTCTCTTATGGCATATCCTCCTATCATGGCATCCATTGGTTTAACCTTTCCTTCTTTTGCTTTTAATGTCGCTAGAACTTGAGCTGTCGTTCCCCCTTCTATGGTAATTTTTCCGCTTATTTTTAGGTTATAATTCGAATATTCACTTTCGTTATCTGTTGTTACGCAAATTTGCCTATTATTTTCATGTGCCTGGCTTATGGATATTGTATCGGATATGGGTTCCCATACGATCCCATATTTTCTGATGGCATCTACTCCTAGAATACAAGGAAATGGTAGCTGCTTGCATATTATTACTGTTACTATTATTTCTTTATCCCCTGTGCTAAATTTCAATAGACATTCTCCCAAAATCGTCAGCCTGTGCCCTGTTACTAATATCTGGGTATTCTGGCATCTGCCTATGCGATTTTTGACACTAGGAGGAAACCTCTTAAAAACTCCCTTTCGAATTAATGATTTAGATACACCTGTATCTAGTAAGCATGGTAAATTTTGAAAACACTCAATTTTAAAACAATGCCGAATCGGTAGACTATTATTATTTGCATTTGTATCACAACATTCTAGACTATATAGGGGTCTTTGTAAGGAAACAGCTCTGTCGACCCTTACAGGCTGGTTTCTCCGTTTAAATGCTCACTGTTTGGCCAAAAGTTTCTGGGATTATCCCAGTTTTCTTCAGCGTTGCTACTTTGACCCTGAGTATTGTTAACCGTGTGCCTCCTAGGCCTAAATTCAGGAATATTATTAGGTGTTTGCCAAGTATTATTTGTTCCCTGCCTTCCTTAATTTCTGCCCCCCTGGGTTCTGAACTGGTGATTTGTCTTGCACGTCTGGCCTTCTTTGCGTATTCTATGCCACAATCTGCTGCGTAGTGGTTTGGTTTGCTACAATAATAGCAATAACATTTTCTCTTAAATTGTTTGTTTGTTTCCTGGTTACTTCTAAATGTTTTTGATCTTTCATTGTTGGTTCCCCAACTATCTGTCTTTGGTAGGGGAGGGTGCCCATATTTTCTTTAGTTATTAGCTGCTAATCTCTCAAGGTCGTGGAATCTGTCAGCTATTTCCCTAGACGGTGACCCTCAGCCTCCGTCGCGCCTTTTTGGTTCACGATTTGGCTAATCAAAGCTCACCCTTTTCTGTCCCCTTTCATATTTTATACTTTCTTGGGCTCTTGTGTTATTTATTGACATTTGGTTAAACTTTTTCATAGCCTAGTCAATTTTTACCTCTGTTTCGACTAGTATTATAGCCTGCTCTAAATTTTCAGGTTTCCGTGATCATATTAGTCTTAATAACTTTTTTGGTAACCCTTGGGTAAAAGTATGTGGCTGTACTTTCTGTACTGTCTCGTCATTTCCACCTTTCCCTAATTGTAAACATACAGATCTACAAATTTTGTCTGCATATTCCCTGATACTAGTTGAGGTATTGAATATGACTACCTCTGTTTTTAACCTCTCGGAGATGCTTGTCTCTATGAATCTTGTTTTAAAAGATTCAATTAGAGTACTGATGTCCTTGGGCTCTTTTCCCTTAATTGCCTCAAAATGTTTAAGGGCGCTTCCCTTTATTCTGAATGCAACGCGTAGCTCTTTGACCTTATCCTCAAACGATTCAGTTAGTTCGTCGAAAATTTTTAATTTTTCGAAAAACTCATCTACGTCTGAATTTCCCGCGTATTCTGGTATAATTTTTGCAATTTCAAGTACTGTTGATAGGGAAGTCATTTTTTCCTCTGGTAAAGCCATTTTATTTCAATCTACTATTTTTATCTAGCCCTCTCGACCCAGTTTTTCCAGTGACCACCAGTTGTTGTGAAGCGTATTTTATGGTATTGAAGTAATGTTGTTGTAGATGCCTTTATTCTCCCTTTATAGGGGATATAAAGTCTGGCCCTAAGGTAATTTAACTTTGGTAGCGTGCCTTAGGCTATGACCGAACTAATGAGGCGTACCAGATGGGTATGTTCTAGCGGCTAAAGGTAGATTATAGAGAGGTTGTCTAAAATACAATACTTTTATTCATTTAACATATAGTAATAATCAGATATATAATTTCTACTGGGACTGGCTGTCCCAAGTAGACCACAAGTCTCAGAACCTACAATAATATATAATAAGATACTTAGACACTTACAATGATAAGACAAGATTCCGAGGTATTTCTAAAAACAACGGACCAGAGGTCAGTCCGGCATAAAGTTAGTATCAGTCGAAGTCTTCCGATAAAATGTATCTTTTATACATTTTGTCAACACCACCTTCCTTTAACCAACCCACTTAAATGCTAGGAAGTGGTAATTTCTCAATTTCCCGTTAAACAGAAACTTGGCGGGATATATTCCTTATCTTAATAAAAAGTAATATTTTGAAACTTTGTATTTGCGTCTTACTATATTTTTACTAAAATAATAATTAACTAAATTAGAAAGCTTTACCACACATGAATTCTTTCAGGTGTTTGATAATTTTTTGGGTTCTTCTAGGTCATCCCTTCTGACTCGCAGAGGAGGATCCAGTCGCGGGTCCATTCACGTCAGGTATTTCAATTTCAAGACCTTCGGCAAACTCTTTTGCCTTCTCGAAAAGTGATGCAAATGAAGTGTCAGAGTGCAGTTCAGCTATTTCCTTCCTTGTTGCTTGAATCAAGGTGCGGACCCTATTTATTACCAGATCAACTGCCTGAAGCAGCTCAGAAAAGGAGTTTGTCATCCTCAGAATTGCTTCCATATAGAGCAACTGGAATATAACTCTGAAAGATTCCATATTTCTCTGGAGCTCAGCTGCTTCTGCTTGAGCTTCACCATCAGCTCCCTCGCTGACTGTAGACAGTACAGCTAGAACACATTCATATCGGAGTCTCATCTTCGATATTGATAGATACCAGAATGACAATCTTGTCGCAGCACTCCTTTCTAATTCCAGGACTGTCAGTTGAGTAGCCTTTTGGGACTCGACAAAAAGTTGATGTCTGGTGTTGCTGTTGGAAATGAACGTGTACAGATTTTGGACTAACGAAAAAAAAGAGTCAACAGTCCCAACACCTTCAACGCAGTTTGCAATGACCAAATTTAGTCTATACGCATGGCAATGAATATATACTGCTTGTGGCACTTTCGCTCTCAGTTTTGCTTGAACACCAGAGAAGGGCCCGCTCATCACGCTTGCTCCGTCGTAGCATTGAGCAAAACATTTGTTCCAGTCGAGACCAAGTTTCGCCACTGTTTCATGAATGAAGCTGGTTAAAATCTCAGCATCCAGGCTTTTAATATGATAGCATCCTATTGGTCTTTTCCGTACTTTTCCCTCGTCGAAGTACCTCAGAAAACTGGCGAGCTGTTCTTTCTTCGAATAATCTTTTGTCTCGTCGACAAGAACAGCAAAGTATTTGGCACGCTTAACTTTATGCACTATTGTAGACCGAAGCCTAGATTCGATATCTGAAATTAGATCGTTCTGTTATTCGTGGGACGTATAGTGGCCGTATCGTCTTTATAGCTTGTTGAAAAGCGTAGGAGAATACTCGGCGAGAAGATTGCAAGTTTTGACGAAATGTCCTTTGTTTGCCGAAGGCTCAGTCTTATGGTGGCCGCGAAAGGCTGTACCCAGTCACCCCAGTAGGGCCGTTACTTTCAGTAAAGCCTTTTCGTGTTCCCTGTTTTCATTCATCTCCTTATTCCTGTCCATTGACAAAACAGATACGATGGGTTGCATCTCCTTGGCTTGTATAACTTTGAACTTCGTCTACGAAACTGCACTTTCCACTGCAACTGCACTGCACGTCCACGAAACATGGGAAGATAAAGAAATATCAGTAGGACCACTTGAACGATGGTGCTCTTCATCTCGAGTCGTATCTCGTCCAGATTGTGCCTCTTGAGCAGTGACAGGCGCAGTGTCTCTTTGAGTCGTCTCGTTTCCTACTAGCTCGGTCTGACCGACCAGCACGTCCTTCGAAGGACACAAAGCGACGTCAATGGATTGTTCGGGTGCTGAGTCAGGCACTTGAAAGATATACCCAAAGTTTAGAACCCACTCTTGTACTTTGAAGCACTATTGAACTCATTTTCAACATTTAAACAGTTGCTTTTGTTTAGTATGTTAAGTCCAAACTGCGTAGCAGTTTCCGCTTTAGGCACAGCAGTTCAGGAAAAATAGTGCTAGAGCTCCTCCATGGTGAGACAGTTTATTAAAGTATATTGAACTTCGAAAAAAAACCAGAAATTTCAGCAAAGCCACAGAAGGTGTTTTTCGGATGATTATACATGCGTTGATTCTTATCTACCCGTAAAGACAATAATAGAAAATTTGGGCTTAATGCAATAGCAACCCAAATCGCAAAAAGCTTTTTGCAGTAGTCCTTGAATGAATGATTTGGGTGTCATGACAGATCGCAAATAAGCTAAAGGCGCCTTCGATTTGCTGAAGTTTCAGTTACGTCCTCCTCCGTTGTGGGCTTATTTGCATTTTTTCTGCCACCTTCTCCCATTTAGCCTGAAGAACTACTGCTAATGTGACCGCAAAACAGGTCCATAATTTTGGACCAAATGCCAAAACGTGAAGCGTGACAACAGCAAATCGAATGCAGCTTCATGTCACCAGTCGGCATTGTAGCAAATCGAATGCTATAAGCACTGCCAAACTGTGTGGTTCCATCAATAAAAAAAAAAGAAAGAAAAGAAAAAAAAACGAAAATCTTTGGCTTATGCCCCTCAACCCAAGAAGCATTGTTATCCATAAAATTAAAAGCACTGCCAAACTGTGTGGTTCCATCAATAAAAGAAATAGAAAGAAAAGAAAAAAAGCAAAATCTTTGGCTTATGCCCCTCAACTTATGTAGCATTGTTATCCATAAAATTAAAAGCACTGCCAAACTGTGTGGTTCCGTCAATAAAAAAAAGAAAGAAAGAAAAAAAAACGAAAATCTTTGGCTTATGCCCCTCAACTCATGTAGCATGGTTATCCATAAAATTAAAAGCACTGCCAAGCTGTGTGGTTCCATCAGTAAAAAAAAGAAAGAAAAGAAAAAAACGAAAATCTTTGGCTTATGCCCCTCAACTCATGTAGCATTGTTATCCATAAAATTAAAAGCACTGCCAAACTGTGTGGTTGCGTCAATTAAAAAAAAGAAAGAAAGAAAAAAAAATTTTTGGCTTATGCCCCTCAACCCATGTAGCATTGTTATCCATAAGATTAACAGTGCTTTGCAGAAGAAAAAAGAACAAAACAAAAGAACATAGAGGTAATCTTAATCAAACAGTTCGTGGTAACAAACTGTAAGTAAGGAGTGACCCGGCTCAATGATAAACGAAACTCTAGAAAAACGTAAATTTTTGATACCAATAGATACATATAAAGAATCAGATTTGAATGTTGATTTCAAATATAAAATTTTCATCAAGTTTAGTGCTACCCATCTAAAGTTACGCGCCTGAGAAAATTTTGCTGATTTTCTAAAAAAGGGGGAAAACCCCTCTAAAAGTTATTGAACCTTAATGAAAATCACACCTTCATATTCAGCGTATCAGAGAACTCTACTGTTGAGGTTTCAGGCTCCTATCAACAAAAATGTGGAATTCTGCATTTTTTGCCAGAACAAAGATCACGGATGCGTGTTTATTTGTTTTTGTTTTTTTTTTATCTCCCAGGAGTGAATATATTGACCCAATGGTCCTAGATTATCGTGGGAGGGCTCATCGGAACGGAAATTAAAAGTTATAGTGCCCTTTTTAAGTGACCAAAAAAATGGAGGGCAACTAGGCCCCCTCCTACGCTCAAATTTTCCCCAAAGTCACCCGATCAAAATTTTGAGATAGCCATTATGTTCAGCATGGTCGAAAATATGATAACTATGTCTTTTGGGATGACTTAATCCCCCGAAGTCCCCGGGGGGAGGGCTAAAAGTTATGAACTTTACCCAATGTTAACATATAGTATTGGTTATTTGGAGGTATACAGAAGTTTTCAGGAGGGTTTTTTTCTGGTAGAGGGGCTGGGTGGGTTGGGGGTTATTTTGGAGGATCTGTTCATGAAGGAAGTTTTTATGGGGGAAGGGAAATTGTCACGAAGGGGGCGCCGGACTGGCCAGCATTATTTATTGGTTATTGGGAAGTATACAGATATTTTCAGGAAGGATTATTTTCTGGAGGGGGGGGGCTGGAGGAGGTGGTTACTCGGGAGAATCTTTCTGTGGAGGAAGGCCCTTTGGGGTATGGGATATTTTTATGAAGGGGGCGCCAGATTTCAAAGCGTTATTTGAAAAACGATCAGAAATTAAATTTAATAAAACATATTTTTTCAACTGAAAGTAAGAAGCAACATTAGAACCTAAAACGAACAGAAATTATAATGTATATGAGGGGGTTCTCCCCCAAGTCAATACCACACTCTTTACGCTACAGTTTTTTTTTAGTGCTTTCAAAAGAGCTAGTTATTCTAATTAAACGGTCTTTGTGATTCAGGGGTTTGTGAATTAAATTTGTTTTCAACTTTTAACGTAAAGAGCGTGGTATTGACTAAGGGGAGAACCCCTTCATATACGTAGTAACATATACGTACTGAAAAAAAAAACAATAAAAAAAACAAGCGATACGGCTCGATAGTAATCGAAACTTTTAAAAACGAAATTTTGATGTCAATAAATGTATCAAAAGAACGGGTTTATAATGCTGATTCTAAATGTATAAATTTTATTAAGTTTAGTATCACTCATCAAAGGCTATGAGCCTGAGAAAGTTTAACCATTTTTTAAAGAGGGGGGAAACATCCCCTACAAGTGAAAGAGTTTTAATGAAAATCACACCGTCAGATTCAGCGTATCAGAAAACCCTATTACATAGGTTTTAAGCTCATATCTGCAAATATCTGCAACTTTGTATTATACTTAGATATGAATAATAGGTTTAAAATCTGCCTTCTCGGGATATCAAACTGTTCGTGGTAACGAACTGTAAGTAAGGAGCGACCCGGCTCAATGGTAACCAAAACTTTAAAAAGCGGAATTTTGATACCAATAGATACATCAAGAGAATCAGATTTTAATTCCGATTTCAAATATATAAGTTTCATCTAGTTTAATCTTACCTATCAAAAGGGACACGTTTTAGAAAATTTGGCTGATTTTCGAAAAAAGGAGGAAAGACCAACTAAAAGTTATAGAACCTTAATAAAAATCACACCATCATATTAAGCGTATCAGAGAACCATACTGTAGAGGTTTCAAGCTCCCATCTACAAAAATGTGGAATTTTCCATTTTTTAGCAGAAGAAAGATCAGGGATGCGTGTTTATTTGTTTTTTTTTCATATCCCCAGGGGTGATCGCATCGACCCAGTAGTCCTAGAATATCGTGGAAGGGCTCGTTGTAACGGAAATTAAAAGTTTTAGTTCCCTTTTTCAGTGACCCAAAAAATGAAGGGCAGCTAGGCCCCCTCCACGCTCATTTTTTCCCAAAGTCACCTGATCAAAATTTTGAGATAGCCATTTTGTTCAGCATGGTCGAAAATATTATAACTATGTCTTTTAGGATGACTTAATCCGTCGAAGCCCCCAGGAGGAGGGCTGAAAGTTATGAACTTTACCCAATGTTAAAATATAGTATTTGTTATTGGGACCCGGCTCAATGGTAACCGAAACTCTAGAAAACAGTATTTTGATACAAATAGATACGTCAAAAGAATCGGATTTTAATGCTGATTTTAAATATATAAGTTTCATCAAGTTTAATCCTACCCATCGAAAGTTACGCGTATAGAACCTTAATGAAAATCACTCCATCATATTCCGCGTATCAGAGAATCGTACTGTAGAGGTTTCAAGCTCCTATCTACAAATATGTGGAATTTTTCATTTTTTGCCAGAAGAAAGATCACGGGTGCGTGTTTATTTGTTTTTTTTTTGTTTTTTTCCCCAGGGGTGATCTTATCGACCCAGTGGTCCTAGAATATCATAAGAAGTCTCATTGGAATGGAAATTAAAAGTTCTAGTGCCCTTTTTAAGTTACAAAAAAATGGAGGGCAACTAGGCCCCCTCCCACGCTCATTTTTTTCCCAAATTGACCTGATCAAAATTTTGAGATAGCCATTTTGTTCAGCATGTTCAAAAATATTAAAAGTATGTCTTTTTAGAATGACTTAATCCCCCGAAGTTCCCGGGAAGAGGGCTGAAAGTTATGAACTTTACCCACTGTTAGGATATAGTATTGTTTATTGGGAAGCATACAGTACAGATGTTTTCAGGGGAGATTTTTCCTGATAGTGGGGGGGGGGGCGGGGGGTTATGTGGGAGGATCTTTCCATGAAGGAAGTTTTCATGGTGGAAGGGACATTGCTATGAAGGGGACGCCAGACTTCCCAGCATTATTTAAAAAAAGATCAGAAATTAAATACAAAAAAACAAGTTTTTTCAACTGCAACAGCAGCAACATCAAAACTTTAAACGAACAGAAAATATTACATATATGATTGGGTTCACCCCCTAGTCAATACCTCAATCTTTCAGCCAGAGATTTTTTAGTACTTTCATAAGAGCTATTTATTCTAATTAACGGCCTTTGCGATTAAGCGGTCATTTTTAAAGAATTGGAACGAAATTCAAACTTTCGCTTAAAGAGCAAGGTATTGACTAGGGGGCAAACCCCCTAATATACGTATTAAAAATATATAAATATAGAAGTTCCTTACGTAAGTTAATTCGTAAGTTACGTATATCTATTACTAATAAAAACGTTCGTATATAAAATGAAACAAGTTTCGAGAAACCCATTTAACCAAATAAAAGTAGATTAATATGAAAATTTTGTTTTAATTATTCATGTACTGTGAGCCAAGATCGAAACCTGCATTTATTCAAAAACGTTCAAAAATTAAATAAAAAAAACAAGTTTTTTAACTGAAAGTAAGGAGCGACATTAAAACTTAAAACGAACAGAAATTATTCCGTATATTAAAGGGGCTGTCCCCTCCTTAACGCTTTGCTCTTTACGCTAAAGTCTGACTTTCTCACAACTCTATTTTTTTTTAATAAAAACTTTAGCGTAAAGAGCGAGGTGTTGAGGAGGGGACAGCCCCTTTCATATACGGAATAATTTCTGTTCATATTATGTTTTAATAATGCTCCTTACTTTCAGTTAAAAAAAAATTGTTTTTTTATTTAATGCCTTAAGCAATGAGTGCATCCCGCTTACAAAAACAGTGGATTATCTGAAAATTAATCATAAGAAGTGACAAACAATGATTGAAAAAAAAAAATACAAGCTGGAATCAAATGCATGATAATCTAATTTGAAGTCTACCGCTGCACTGACAGTACCACACCTTTAATAATGTAATTTAATCTATGGATCTTATAGGAGTTTAACTCTGTAGCTTATTAAGACGGACTGGAAGAGAAAGTTGCAGGTGTTCCTGCAAACCTCAAGTTAAGGGTTTTGAACCAAAATTATTACAATGATATTTTGTTATGCTTTTAAGATTTTCCACTTAAGAAGTGGCACCAAAAATGTTACTTTCAGGGCTATATCTCACTTACGAATGGTAGAATTGATAAAAAGCCAGTAGACACGATCCAAAGTTTTCAAATGAGCCATTAAACACCACTCTAAAAAAGTTCTAGTAACCCACTCACCCTAGCTTTTCCACTTGAGACACGGCATCAAAAGTGCCGTTTTTAGTGCTATTTGAAACTTATAGATGGTGGAATTTATAGAAAGAACGTAGTTATGAGCAATATTTTTTATATGAGCTATCAAAAATCTATCTTATATGTTCTGTTAGCCCGCTAGCCTCACCTATCGAGAAATGGCATTAAAAGTGTCTTTTTACGTGCCATTTGGCACTTGCGCACGGCAAAAAGTATATAAGCAACGTACGTATCAGAAATAGCTTTTGAATGAGCTCTTATGCATCTCACTAGGATGTTCTAGTAACCCGCTAGGCTTGGAATAAAGAAGAAAAAATGAAAATACCCAAAAAATAGTCTCATTTATTTTCAAGAACAGAAAATTACAATAAAAAATTTTTATCAGATAATAAAATGCCTCTTAAAGGCTGTATTTTTTCATTGTGGAAATCAGTAAATCAATGGCGTTGTAGCAGGCTGACAGAAGACACTTGAGTGAGAAATATCTTCCAATCAGGAAAAAAGCGACACGTGGACCTGAAATGAAGATGAAATCAAATCAAGGCACAAATAAAAGAAAGATTTCGCTCCTTTTTTGTTATCTCCAGAGCTTAACGGTTGCAATAATAATGCCACGAATCCTGTCTTTTCTGAATACTTTTGACTTACTCATCAGATTTCATCCAATCTTTTGTTCGCCACCTCATCAAATTTGTGTTATAAAATTAAAACCTTGCAAAATAGATCTTCTGCTTAGATGAAGTACAGCAAAATTGTTTTCAGCTTCAAATCTCTGCTCAATCCACATTTATAAGGTTTTAAAGATATGCAAATACATTTCCTAAATTTTGAAGGAAAAAAACATTGATATGGCTTTATTGTAATTTTGGAACTAAACCTTGAGAAAAAGAAACTGATAACTGAAAATTAAGTTAAATTGTGTTTTGTCAAAATATCAATAAGTATAGACCTGTCATGTAGGCAAATTTAAGGACCCTCTAGAAGGAGAAGGAGTGGAGGTAGGTACTTCAAAGTACCTTCCCGGGAAATACTTTGGTATTTGTGTACTATCTGAAGCATATGCACTATCATAGGCAGCGCGCTAGCGCTGCCTAAGTAAAGAACGATGTGGGCACAATGTTTTGTTCTTTTTTCCCATACCCTGGCACATCGTATCGAAGGAGTTCGATACGATGTGCCAGGCATTTGCATTTGAACTGTAGCTGGGTATACTTAATATTGTATCTATTAATTCTTTCGAATATAAATTGTTGATGCTTGCATTATGAGTATAGTTTATGCTATAATATTTTCTTTTTAATGTTTTCTTTCACCTCCTAAATTTGTGCAAAAAATATTAAATACTTTAAGCACAAATTTACACAATTATGAAAGGAGAAAATTGGAATAAACCTAATAAAGGAAAAAGTGAGCGCATATTGTGCAACTTAAAGGGGCTTGAAATGGAGTAGCTTGAGATATTAAATGTTTACTTTTTAAAAAGTTCTGCCAATTTGTTTTCAAAATAACACTTTATAATTGAAACTAAGGAAAATAATGATTACCATCCCTGAATCAGCTACAAGATGAGCTTTTTCTCACTGCTTTTTAAACTTTTGGTTACTACGGGGTGTTCTGAGTTTTTTAATTTCTAGATTGTAAGATAATTTTTCTTAAAATTTTTCGTAATATACTTGGGTTTTTGTAGCATAAACCGATCTAATCTCAATACCAGTTATCAAGAGGAAAAACAACAAAGAAACAAAAACAGACATTGACACAATTACAAGTCAACATACCAAAGACTCGAACAGCTTATAAGCTGTTCGAGCTTAATTTTGGAACTAAACCTTGAGAAAAAGAAACTGATTACTGAAAATTAAGGTAAAATTGCGTTTTGTCAAAATTTTAATAAGTACAGACCTGTCATGTAGGCAAATATAAGGACCCTCTAGAAGGAGAAGGAGTGGAGGAAGGTACTTCAAAATATCTTCGCGGGACATACTTTGGTATTTATGTACTATCTGAAGCATATGCGCTATCATAGGCAGCGCGCTAGCGCTGCCTAAGTAAAGAACGATGTGGGCACAATGTTTTGTTCTTTTTTCCCATACCCTGGCACATCGTATCGAAGGAGTTCGATACGATGTGCCAGGCATTTGCATTTGAACTGTAGCTGGGTATAGGTAATATTGTATCTATTAATTCTTTCGAATATAAATTGTTGATGCTTGCATTATGAGTATAGTTTATGCTATTATATTTTCTTTTTAATATTTTCTTTCCCCTCCTAAATTTGTGCAAAAAATATTAAATACTTTATGCACAAATTTACACAATTTTGAAAGGAGAAAATTGGAATAAACCTAATAAAGGAAAAAGTGAGCGCATATTGTGCAACTTAAAGGGGCTTGAAATGGAGTAGCTTGAGATATTAAATGTTTACTTTTTAAAAAGTTCTGCCAATTTGTTTTCAAAATAACACTTTATAATTGAAACTAAGGAAAATAATGATTACCATCCCTGAATCAGCTACAAGATGAACTTTTTTCTCACTAGCCTTTTTTCTCACTAGCCTGATTCAGAGATTACCATCCCTGAATCAGCTACAAGATGAACTTTTTTCTCACTGCTTTTTAAACTTTTGGTTACTACGGGGTGTTCTGAGTTTTTTTTAATTTCTAGATTGTAAGATAATTTGTCTTAAAATTTTTCGTAATATACTTGGGTCTTTGAAACCGATCTAATCTCAATACCAGTTATCAAGAGGAAAAACAACAAAGAAACAAAACAGACATTGACACAATTACAAGTCAACATACCAAAGACTCACACAGCTTATAATAAACTACACTTTTACCCTGCCATAAAAGAAATGTCAAGAATAACTAAGTGAATGACAATCAACAGTTAGTGGGTTTAAATATTTTTAGCCCACAGCTTAATGGGTTAAAAAAACTGACATTCTCCATGCAGGTTCCTTTCACCTACCGGTTATATATGAATCCTTCAAGCCATCTCATACCAGTTAAAAACTGAGTTCCAGAGTTCTTCCGACGATGTACAAACTGAACAGCAAATTCAGTTGCTGTTCAGTTTTGACAGCAAGTACAGCACGTCAAAACTGATTTAACGTTTCTTTTTTATTTTCCACTTCTGGAAAATTCTATTTCTGGACAATTATTTTCCATTCTCGGACTCACAAACTTTGATATCTAAGTGAAATCAATCTGATTATTTTTGATCTCGTACACCAAAACTTCTACAAATTTATGTATTAGGGAAAGCATACAAAATAGAAAGCACCCTATAGAAAATATGATGACATTTTGTCAAATACTTTGGAATTAGTTACGCATCGAATTTATTTTCTTCTTCTTCTTTCCTTTACTTTTTCAAATAGTTTCTATCATTAAATTAAATAATAAAAAGCAATTTTTTTTTTACTGAAAGTAAGGAGCGACATTAAAACTTAAAACAAACAGACATTACTCTGTATATGAAAGGAGCTATCCCCTCCTCGGCACCTTGCTCTTTGCGCTAAATTTCAACTCTTTCTCACAACTCTACTTTATAAAAAAAAAAAATTAAAACCCAAATTCACACCCAAAGAAGTTGTACACCTCAAATTCAAATATAGCCCTTATGATAATTTTTAAAGAACAAAGGCCTTACAGTTATATTTCAAAGAGGACAGGTAGTACCCCTATCCCCCATAAAAATGTGATCATAAGACTCGTAATAAAGCCATAAAAATGCAAAAAAAAACAAATTTTTGATCGTTATTCAAAATTTTTGTGTAACCCTCCCCCTCAGAACAAAAATCATGGATAAACTCTTAATTCCAAAATTCTGTTCCCGGTTTTGATAAGATGTCACTGGTTAGAGGCTAACTGAAGGTGCTTAGGGTCTCTTTATGGTGGTAAAACATGTGGTAGCTCATTGGACGGATGCTCTGCTTAGCAATAGGTGTCAATAAGGGAGGGGTCGTTACCTTGTTCTTATTACTAAATTTTTTTAGTAGTTTTAAAAAAAAACTTCTGGCTCTAATTAAACAACCCTTATGTTTCAGAACTTGCTCCTAAAGAATTGGGACAAAAAGTCCAACTTTAGCGTAGAGTGAGGTATTGAGGAGGATGATAGCCCCCCTCATATAGGCTAGGTGATTATTTCTGTTTTTTTAAATTTGATATTACTCTTTACTTTCAATTGAAAAAAAACTTGTTTTTATTATTTAATTTCATCCACGAAAAATTAAGCAAGATAAACGGGTTTTAATTTTTATAAAGCAGTGGGTACAATAAAATAAACACTTAATTAAACAAAGATAATCCGAATATTTCGGCCCCACGTCTGGGAGCCTTTCTCAACGGAAAAAAAAGAAGGAAAAATGAAACAAAATTTTCATTTTTTTAAATTAACTTACATCAGAATAACACATATTAAACGTAAAAAGAGAAAGAAAAAGACAAAAGAATACATATAAATAAATAGGATCAAAACTCACATATTAAATAAACACTTCCATGTACTGGCGTATAAACAAATCCCACAAGTTCATTCACAAATTTTTGAATTATAAATTGAATGGATTCGTTGGCTTGAAAGCTTAGCTGCAGTTCGTTTACTTTTCCCAACATTTAACCCATTCTTACCTTTGTTCGCAAAGGTCATCTTTTGTTTCAGAACTATTATTAAAATCAGTACTGGTTGAATATCTTGCTTGCTTTTTCATTAAGCTGTTATCAATTTAATTGTTCCTAAATTTCCCTTCATCTCTATTGATACTAATGCCCCCATATATTATCTTTTTTATTTCTATAATTTCCCTGAAGCTATGTAAAAGTCTTACAGACGTATCTACTATTTTTGCTTGATCAAATAAAATACTGTGATGAGGAAAATTATAAACATAGTTAAGAGACTCACACTCAGACATTGAAAATCAGACATCTGGTCTTTATGTTCCCGCTTAGGACATCTGATGGAAATTTCAAGGTACCCTTTCTGTACTTTCTCTGTGACTGCTCAATTTTGCATGTGAGGAATTTTTAATGGAGGAGGGGGTACCCTTTTTTCGAGGTACCCTTTCTGTACTTTCTCTGTGACTGCTCAATTTTGTATGTGAGGAATTTTTAATGGAAAACAGTGGGGAGAAATTTTGCAGAAATTTTTCTGCAGGACAGTGGGGGTGAGGGAACGCCTAGCACCATATTTTCCAGATACGAATTAACTGAACTAAGGTAAGCAGACAAAGTCTTGATAACAATAGATACATCAAACGAATCGAATTTGATGCTTATTCAAAGTATGTAAATACATCAAATTTAGTGATACCTATCAAAAGTTATGAGCCTGAGAAAATTTGTCCAATTTTTGCGAAAAGTGAAAAAAAAAACATTAAAAGATCTTAATGAAGATCACACCATCAGATTCATAATATCAGATATCCCTACTGTAGACAATGCCGGATAGACTAGGTAGGGTGCCCGATTGGATTTTTTTGCAGGGCCCCCTCTGTGTATTAAATTTTGAAAGGTCATATAAAATTTCTTCCTATAGAAATATTGGGTTACGTTTGATCTAATAATTTTAAAAAATCTGAAAGGTGCTCTTTAACATCTCCGTCGGGGTCTAAAAAGTACGTTTGGCCATATGAATATGGTTTAAAATCACCTTCAGGGGTCTGTGATGGGTGTGTTATAAACAGATTTGTGATAAATTTTTCCAGGTATTTTGAAGCTGAAAACATTACAACTATTTTTGGTTCGGTAATTGTTTATCATAGGCAGCGCGCTAGTGCTGCATATTTCAAGAGCGATGTGTGCACAATGTGTTAGTGTTTTTTTTTTTTTCTCCACCCGGGCACTTCGTATCGATGTAGTTGTCGTAGAAACTTCAAAAAGGGTTCATTCGAATGGACATGGGAGTGGCTAGTGCCCTTTTAATAGTCAAGAGTGATTGTAGGGAAACTAGCCCCTCCTACACCCATTATTCCCCCAAACATATACAATCAAAATTTTGAGATAGTCATTTTGTTCAGCGTAGTTGATTTCCAAATATAAAATATGTTTTTGAGGAGGACACTCCCCCACAACCCTCAGGGCAAGGGTTTTAAGTTATTTCAAGGGGGCATGTAAGGTTTTTATAGAAGGCGTTGTCATAGAAACTTCAAAACAAAATCACTCGATTGGAAATTCAAAGGGCTGGTACCCTATTTAATAGTCGAAAGTTATTGGAGGGCAACTGCCAGCCTCTCCCCCACGCTCAGCATTTCCCCAAATTAATCCAATCAAAATTTCGAGATAGCCATTTTGTTCAGCATTGTTGATTTCCTGATAGAAATTATGTTTTTGAGGATGACATTCCCCCATAGCCCTCAGGGCAAGGGTTGTAAGTTTTACCCTGGGGGCGTATAAGATTTCTGTAGAAGCCGTTGTCGTAGAAACTTCAAAAACGGCTCATTCAATTGAAAATTCAAAGGGCTGGTACCCTATTCAATAGTCAAAAGTGATTGGAGGGCAACTAGCCCCCCCCCCACGCCCATCATTCCCCAAAGTATATCCAATCAAAATTTTGAGATAGCCATTTTGTTAAGCGTTGTTGATTTCCTCATAGAAAATATGTTTTTGAGGAAGACACTCCCCCACAAGCTTCAGGGCAAGGGTTTTAATTTATGCCCTGGGGGCACATAAGGTTTTTATAGAAGGCGTTGTCGCAGAAACTTCAAAACAGGCTCATTCGATTGGAAATTCAAAGTGCTAGCACTCTTTTTAATAGTCAAAAGTGATTGGAGGGCAACTACCCCCCCCCCATGCCAATCATTACCCCAAACACATCCAATCAAAATTTTGAGATAGCCATGTTGTTCAGCGTAGTTGTTTTTCACACAAAAAATACTTTTTTGAGGAGGATACTCCCTCACAACATTCTGGGTAAGGGTTTTAAGTTATGGCTGGGGGATATATAAGGTTTTTAAAGAAGGTGTTGTCATAGAAGCTTCGAAAAGGGCTCATTCGATTGCAAATGGGAGTGGCTAGTGCCCTTTTTCATTGTCAAAAGTGATTGGAGGGCAACTTGCCCCCTCCCCACGCCCATCATTCGCCAAAGTATATCCAATCAAAATTTTGAGATAGCCATTTTGTTAAGCGTTGTTGATTTCCACATAGAAAATACGTTTTTGAGGAAGACACTCCCCCACAATCTTCAGGGCAAGGGTTTTAATTTATGCCCTGGGGGCATATAAGGTTTTTATGGAAGGCGTTGTCGCAGAAACTTCAAAACAGGCTCATTCGATTGGAAATTTAAAGTGCTAGTACTCTTTTTAATAGTCAAAAGTGATTGGAGGGTAACTACACCCCCCAAGCCTATCATTCCCCCAAACACATCCAATCAAAATTTTAAGATAGCTATGTTGTTCAGCTTAATTGTTTTTCACACAGAAAATATTTTTTTGAGGAGGATACTCCCTCACAACCCCCTGGGTAAGAGTTTTAATTTGGGGCTGGGGGACATATAAGGTTTTTCAAGAAGGTGTTATCGTGGAAGCTTTGGAAAGGGCTCATTCAATTGCAAATGGGAGTGGCTAGTGCCCTTTTTCATAGTCAAAAGTGATTGGAGGGACACCAACTCCCCCTCCCACACCCATAATTCCCCTGAACAAATCCAATCAAAATTTTGAGATAGCATTCTATTAAACGTAGTTTTAAGTTCTGGAAATTAGGTTGTTGAGGATGACTATCTCCTCAAAGCCCTCAGGAAAAGGGTTGTAATTTATACCCGGAGGGCATATAAATTTCTTATAGAACGCGTTGTCGCAGAAACTTCAAAAAGGGCTCATTTGATTACAAATTGAAATGGCTTGTGCCCTTTTTAATAGTCGAAAGTAATTAGACTAACACGCCTTCCCCGCCCATTATTTCCCCAAACACATCCAATCAAAATTTTGAGATAGCTATTTTGTTCCACGCAGTTAAAGTTCAGGAAATTATACCTTCGAGCAGAACACTCCCCCCAGAGTCTTCAGAACAAGGGTTATAAGTTATGCCCTGGGGCATATAAGTTTTTATTCAAATCTTTGTCGTAGAAACTTGAAAACGGGCTCATTCGATTGGAAATTCAAAGATCTAGTGGCCTTTTTAATAGTCGAAAGTAATTTGAGGGCAACTAGCCCCACTCTCTCACCTACCTTCTCCCCAAACACATCCAATCAAAATTTTTAGATAGCCATTTTATTCAGTGTTTCGGATTTCCAGATAGAAATTATGTTTTTGAGGAGAATACTTCCCCATAGCCCTCGGGGAAATGGTTGTAAGTTATGCCCTGGGGGCATATAAGGCTTTTACTGAACGCGTCGTCGTAGAAACTTCAAAAATGACTCATTTGATTGAAAATTGAAATGGCTAGTGATCTTTTTATTTGTCGAAAGTGATTGGAAGGAAACAAACACCCCTTCGACGCCCATCATTTCCCCAAACATATCCGATCAAAATTTGTTGATAGCCATTTTTTTCCACGAACACGTTGTCGTAGAAACTTCAAAAAAGTCTCATTCGATTGGAAATTGAATTGGCTAGTGCCCTTTAAATAGTCGAAGGTGATTGGAAGGCAACTAACACCCCTTACTTACCCAACTTTTCTCCAAACACATCCAATCAGAATTTTGAGATAACAATTTTATTAAACGTAGTTTTAAGTTCTAGAAATTAGGTCTTTGAGGATGATAACTCTTTCACAGCCCTCAGGGAAAGGGCTTTAAGTTATACCCTGGGGGCATATAAGGTTTTGCATAAACAATAATGTCATAGAAACGTCAGAAAGGGCACATTCGATTTGAAAGTTAAATGGCTAGTTCCCTTTTAATGGTCAAAAGTGATTCTAAGGCAATTGACACCCCTTCCACGCCAACCATTTCCCCAAACAAATCCAATAAAAATTTGATATAGCTATTTTGTTCAACGTATTTGAACACTCTCGAAATTATAAGTTTCAGCAGAACACTCCCCCCACAGTCTAGAGGGGCAAGGGTTATAAGTTATGCCCTGGGAGCATATATGGTTCTTATGGAAGGAATGCTCATATAAGCTTCAAAGAGGGCTCATTTGATTGGAAATTGAAATTTCTAGTTCAATTTTTAAGCTTCAAAATATACTGGAGGGTAACCAGCTCCCCCCCCCCCCAAACCCCTTTTTTTCTAAATGCATCCAATAAAAATTTTAAGATAGCTATTTTGTTAAAAATAGATAGAAGATAATATAAAAAAAATTCCTGTGTCGACACAACACCCCAGGGCCCAGAGACAGGCGTTGTAATTTATGCCCTAGGGGCATATATGGGTCTTATGGCAAGGATGCTCGTATTAAATCTAAAGAGGACTCATTTGATTAGAAATTGAAAGTTCTAGTTCACTTTTTATGAGTCATAAGAGATTGGAGGGCACCTAGCCCCCCCCCCCCCTCCACGTCTTTTTTCTGAAACCCATCTGATAAAAACTTTAAGATAGTTTTTTTTAATAGTTTAAAGACTACATAACGAAAACTCAGGGGTCAACACAGCCCCCCAGGACCCGAGGGCAGGTGTTGTAAGTTATACCTTGGGGGAATATATGGTTCTTATTGAAGGGATGCTCGTGAAAAATTCAGAGATGGCTCATTTGATTTAAAACTGAAAGCTCTAGTTCAGTTTTTTAGAGTAAAAAGTGATTGGATGGCAACTAGCCCCCACCCTCAGACTAGCACCCCCCCCCCCTTTTCACCAAATACGCCCAATAAAATTTTGAGATAGCCATTAAGGAGCCCAGCTGCTTCTGCTCGAGCTTCACTATCAGCTCCCTCGCTGACTGCAGACAGTACAGCCAGAACACATTCATATCGGAGTCTTATCTTCGATATTGATCGATACCAGTATGACCATCTTGTCGCAGCACTCCTTTACAATTCCAGGACTGACAGTTGAGTAGCCTTTTGTGACTCGACAAAAAGTTGATGTCTGGTGTTGCTGTTGGAAATGAACGTGTACAGATTTTGGACTAACGAAAAAAATGAGCCAACAGTCCCAACACCTTCAACGCAGTTTGCAATGACCAAATTTAGTCTATGCGCATGGCAATGAATGTGTATTGCTTATGGCGCTTTTGCTCTCAGTTCCGCTTGAACACCAGAGAAGGGCCTGCTCATCGCGCTTGCTCCGTCGTAGCACTGAGCAGCACAATAGTTCAAGTCGAGACCAAGTTTCGCCACTGTGTCGTGAATGAAGCTGGCTAAACTCTCAGCATCCAGGCTTTTCATATGGTAGTATCCTATTGGTCTTTCTCGTACTTTTCCCTCGTCGAAATACCTCAGAAGAATGGCGAACTGTTCTTTCTTCGAATTATCTTTTGTCTCGTCGACAAGAACAGCAAAGTATTTGGCACGGTTAACTTCTTGCAATACTGTAGACCGAAGCCTAGATCCGATAACTGGAATTTGATTGTTCTGATATTCGTGGGACGTATGGTGGCCCTATCGTCTTTGTAGCTTGTTGAAAAGCGTAGGAGAATACTCGGCGAGAAGATTGCAAGTTTCGACGAAATGTCCTTTCCTTTGTTTGCCGAAGATTCAGTCTCATCATGGACGCAAAAGGTTGTACCCAGTCGCCCCAGTAGGGCCGTTACTTTCAGTAAAGCCTTTACGTGCTCCCTATTTTCATTCATCTCCTTATTCCTGTCCGTTGAAAAAACAGATGCGATGGGTTGCATCTTCTTGGCTTGTATAGCTTTGAACTTCGTCCACAAAACTGCACTGTCCCTGTGGTGGTCACTTTTCGCATGCTCTTCTAGAACGCTTGCGATGTCCTTCCATCTTCTAACGCCAGTCTCGATTAAAGGCCTCGCCCCGTATCTCCGTCTGCAATGGGTCGATGGACCGCTAAAGTGTCTGTAGCTGCAACAGAAAACTTAGTTTTTATTAACTGAGTACCCAAACCAAGGATACTTTCCATAATATGAAATATTAAATGACCGTCTTAGCTTGCCGTTTGCTGAAACCTGTGCAGGGTACCGTAGCAGCTGTGGTTGACATGGATTGTTATGGAAGGATGAAGAAATATCAGTAGGACCACTTGAACGATGGTGCTCTTCATCTCGAGTCGTATCTCGTCCAGATTGTGACTCTTTAGAAGTTACAGGCGCAGTGTCTCTTTGAGTCGTCTTGTTTCCTACTAGCTCGGTCTGACCAACCACCACGTCCTTTGAAGGACCCAAAGCAACGGCAATGGATTGTTTGGGTGCTGATTCAGGCACCTGAAAGATATACCCAAAGGTTAAAAGCTACTCTTGTACTTTGAAGCACTATTGAACTCATTTTCAACATTTAAACAGTTGCTTTTTTTTAGTATGTTAAGTCCAAAGTGCGTAGCAGTTTCCACTTTCGGCACAGCAGTTCAGGAAAAATAGTGCTAGAACTCCTCCATGGTGTGACAGTTTATTAAAGTATATTGAACTTCGGAAAAAAAAACAAGAAATTTCAGCAAAGCCAAAGAAGGTGTTTTTCGGATGATTATACATGCGTTGATTCTTATCTACCCGTAAAGACAATAATAGAAACTTTGGGCTTAATGCAATAGCAACCCAAATCACAAAAAGCCTTTGCAGTAATCCTTGAATGAATGATTTGGGTGTCATGACAGATCGCAAATAGGCTAAAGGCGCGTTCGATTTGCTGTAGTTTCAGGTACGTCCTTCTCCGTTTTGGGCTTATTTGCATTTTTCTGTGACGCTCCCCCATTTAGCCTGAAGAACTACTGATAATTTGACCACCAAACAGGTTCATAATTTTGGAACAAATGGCGAAACGTGAAGCGTGACTACAGCAAATCGAATGCGGCTTCATATCACCAGTCGGCATTGTAGCAAATCGAATACTATAAGCACTGCCAAATTGTGTGGTTCCATCAATAAAAAAAAAGAAAGACAAGAAAAAAACTACAATCTTTGGCTTATGCCCCTCAACCCATGTAGCATAGTTATCCATAAAATTAACAATTCAAATTAACAAGTTATGCCCTGGGGTATATATTGTTCGTATGAAAGGGATGCTCGTATAAACTTCAGAGAGGGCTCATGTGATTGGATATAAAAAGTTCGAGCTCACTTTTTAGAAGTCAAGAGATCTGGGGGCAGCTAGCTCCCCCCCCCACACCTTCTTTTACATAACCCATCTAATACAAATTTTGAGACAGACATTTTGTTAAAAATAGTTCAAAGGTCAGATAAGAAAAATCCGGTGTCAATAGAACCCCCCAGGGCACAGGGGAAGGCGTTCCAAGTTATGCCCTGAGGGCATGTATGGTTCTTATGAAGGGGATGCTCGTATAAACTTCATAGAGGGCTCATTTAATTGGAAATTGAAAGCTCTAGTTCACTTTTTAAGAGTTAAAGAGTTAAGACAGTTAAACTAGCCCCCCTCCCCCACACACTTTTTCCTAAGACTTGTAAGCTGTAAATTTTGAGATAGCCAGTGTTTTGGGTGTTGTTCAAAAATTAGATAACCAAAACTTCCCCCGGAGCCCGGGGGATAGGCGTTGTAAGTGTTGTCCTGGGGGCGTATATGGTTTTTATGAAAGCGATGCTCGTAAAAACTTTTCCTGGGGGCGTATATGATTCTTATGAAAGGAATAATCGCAAAAAAACAGAGGGGGCTCATTTGATTGGAAATTGAAAGTTCTAGTTCAATTTTTAAGAGTCAAAAGATATCCGAGGGCAACTAGCCCCCTACAACACACACACACACACCCTTTTTTCTTCAAGCCCATCTGATAAAATTTTTATAATAGCCATTTCATAAAAAATAGTTCAAAGGTCAGATAAGAAAAATTCCTGTGTCAACGAAACTCGCCAGGTCCCGGACGCAGGTGTTGTGAGTAATGCAGTAGGGGCATATATAGTTCTTATGGAAGGGATGCTTGTATAAACTTCGGAGATGATTTATTTGATTGGAAATTGAAAGTTCTTGTTCATTTTTTAAGAGTTAAAAGAGATCAGAGAGAAACTAGCCCCCCCCCCCCTGCATCCTCCCCACTCTAAATGTATTAGATAAAAATTTTGAAATAAACATTATGTTAAAAATAGTTCAAAGTTCTCCGGTGTCGACACAGCCCCCCAAGACCCAGAGGTAGTCATTGTAAGTTATGCCCCGGGAGCTTTTAGGGTTGTTATGCAAGGGATGCTCGTATAAACTTCCTAGAGGGCTCAGTTGATTGGAAATTGAAAGTTGTAATTCACTTTTTAAGTAAAAAATGATTGGGGGCAGCTAGCCTTCCCCCACACCACATTAATTTTTTTCCCAGAGGCACTTCCTATAGAAGGGGTCGTCTTATAAACTTTAAAGAGGGCTCATTCGATTGGAAATCAAGAGTTCTAGTCAAAGGCGCCATTCCAGCCAAACCTTAGGGTGGGCAAGCAATCGACATGGGCCCTGAAGCAGGCTTGTATAAAAAAAAATTGCCTCTAGCTTTACCCGAAAAAAAACTGGCTTCCTTGGGAGTTACCGTAAAAATTAAGGAAATTGTCTCAATTTCTTTGCCTTTCCTTCTTTCGCTCTTATACCATAGGTTCGGAAAAGGCCAGATATCTGAAGAAAGCGGAAAAAGTATGTGCGATGTTAAAAAAAAACAGCCGTTTCGGAATCGTCCACTTTTCCGAACCTATAACTTGACGAAAGCCGAACCTCTGTAGAAACTCACGCTTTGACTAAAGTATATTCTGTAGCCGAATTCTTCAGCTCACTGCTTACAGTAAATACTTTAGTCCAAGTAGGAGTCACGCTCCGGCGATGACGATGCAAAACTTTGCTCGATCAAATATTATATTTACAAAATCAAAAAATACAACAAAATTTTGAAACAGATCAGTGAACACTTAAGGCAACAAGGGGAACCGTCGTGGTTTCATCTTCGCAAAGTCGTCAACAAGCTGGTCAAAATTCAAGTTTTTAACTAAATCCTTCTCTGGAAAGATCAAAAACAGGTGACTAAGACAATCGTCTCCTGTGGTCGAGCGCAGATAGTTCTTAGCCATTTCCAGCCCAGAAAACAAGCGTTCATTGCTGGCTGTCGCAACAGGAAGTGTGGCAGCAATATGAAGAACTTTGATAATTTCTAAATAGGCTACTGGAAGTGTATCAAAATTATTGAAAAAGCCCATTAATGTTGTTGATCTTGCTTCTTCCTTAATAAATAGTCGCCTTGAAACACTAGCTTTCGCCTCGAGAAGCACCTGGTCAATCCTCGTTTTGATATTGAGTTCATAGACCTACTTGAGAAATCTTAGGTTGGTAAACAAGTTAGAGATGGGGTCCAGAGATTCAAGTGTACTGAGCACTGGAAGGTTATCTGTAAGCCGTCTGTCGAATTCCGCAGTCAGACGATCTACAGTCTCCAGGTATTCTCTTTTCATTTCTTCGGCTAGAAATGGAGCTCTATTGTTGGATTCAACAAATTTTTTTCCTAACGTCGAAGTGGTCATGAATTCTTCCAGGTGTTTGATAATTTTTTGGGTTCTTTTAGGTCGTCCCTTCTGACCCGCACAGGAGGATCCAGTCGTGGGTCCATTCATGTCAGGCATTTCAATTTCAAGACTTTCGGCAAACTCTTTTGCCTTCTCCAAAAGTGATGCAAATGAAGTGGAAGAGTGCAGTTCAGCTATTTCTTTCCTTGTTGCTTGAATCAAGGTGCGGGACCTAGATATTACCAGATCAACTGCCTGAAGCTGCTCAGAAAGGGAGATTGTCGTCCTCAGAATTGCTTCCATATAGAGCAACTGGAATATAACTGTGAAAGATTCCATATTTCTCTGGAGCCCAGCTGCTTGTGCTCGAGCTTCATTATCAGCTCCCTCGCTGACTGCAGACAGTACAGCCAGAACAATTTTTTATCGGAGTCTTATCTTCGATATTGATCGATACCAGTATGACCATCTTGTCGCAGCTCTCCTTTCTAATTCCCGGACTGTCAGTTGAGTATCCTATTGGGATTTGACAAAAAGTTGATGTCTATTGTTGCTGTTGGAAATGAACGTGTACAGATTTTGGACTAACGAAAAAAATGAGCCAACAGACCCAACACCTTTAACGCAGTTTTCAATGACCAAATTTAGTCTATGCACATGGCAATGAATGTATATTTACTTGTGGTGCTTTCGCTCTCAGTTTCGATTGAACACCAGAGAAGGGCCCACTCATCACGCTTGCTCCGTCGTAGCATTGAATAAAACAATAGTTCCAGTCGAGAACAAGTTTCGCCACTGTTTCGTGAATGATGCTGGTTAAACTCTAAGCATCCAGGCTTTTCATACGATTGCATCCTTTTGTTCTTTCTCATACTTTTCCCTCGTCGAAGTACCTCAGAAGAATGGCGAGCTGTTCTTTCTTCGAATTATCTTTTGTCTCGTCGACAAGAAAAGCAAAGTATTTGGCACGCTTAACTTTTTTGCACTATTGTAGACCGAAGCCTAGATTCGATAACTGAAATTAGATCGTTCTGGTATTCGTGGGGCGTATAGTGGCTTTATCGTCTTTGTAGCTTGTTGAAAAGCGTAGGAGAATACTCGGCGAGAAGATTGCAAGTTTCGACGAAATGTCCTTTGTTTGCCAAAGTCTCAGTCTCATCGTGGCCGCGAAAGGCTGTACCCAGTCGCCCCAGTAGGGCCGTTACTTTCAGTAAAGCCTTTACGCGTTCCCTGTTTTCATTCATCTCCTTATTCCTGTCCGTTGACAAAACAGATGCGATGGGTTGCATCTCCTTGGCTTGTAGAGCTTTGAACGTCGTCCACGAAACTGCACTGTCCCTGTGGTGGTCACTTTTTGCATGCTCTTCAAGAACGCTTGCGATGTCCTTCAATGTTCTAACGCCGGTCTCGATGAAAGGCCTTGCTCTGTATCTCTGTCCGCGAAGGGTTGACGGGCCGCCAAAGTGTCGGTAGCTAAAACAGAAAACCGAATTTTCCTTAACTGAGTACCCAAGCCAAGGATGCTTTCCATAATACGATATATTAAATGACCGTCTTAGCTTGCCGTTTGCTGAAACCTATGCAGGGTACCGTAGCAAGAGCTGTGGTTGACATGGATGGTCATGGCAGGATGAAGAAATATCAGTAGGACCACTTGAACGATGGTACTCTTCATCTCGAGTTGTATCTCGTCCAGATTGTGCCTCTTAAGCAGTGACAGGCGAAGTGTCTCTTTGAGTCGTCTCAGTTGCTTTTTTTTAGTATGTTAAGTCCAAACTGCGTAGCAGTTTCCGCTTTAGGCACAGCAGTTCGGGAAAAATAGTGCTAGAACTCCTCCGTGGTGAGACAGTCTACTAAAGTATATCGAACTTCGGAAAAAAACAGGAAATTTCAGCAAAGCCAAAGAGGGTGTTTTTCAGACTATTATACATGCGTTGATCCTTATTTACCCGTAGAGACAATAATAGAAACTTTGGGCTTAATGTAATAGCAACCCAAATCGCAAAAAGCCTTTCTAGCAGTCCTTAAATGAATGATTTGGGTGTCATGACAGATCGCAAATAAGCTAAAGGCGCGTTCGATTTGCTGTAGTTTCAGTTACGTCCTTCTCCGTTGTGGGCTTATTTGCATTTTTTCTGCGACGTTCTCCCATTTAGCCTGAAGAACTACTGATAATGTAACCGCAAAACAGGTTCATAATTTTGGACCAAATGGAAAAACTTGAAGCGTGACTACAGCAAATCGAATGCGGCTTCACATCACCTGTCGGCATTGTAGCAAATCGAATGCTATAAGCACTGCCAAACTGTGTGGTTCCATCAATAAAAAAAAAGAACGAAAAAAAACGACAATATTTGGCTTATGACCCTCAACCCATGTAGCATTGTTATCCATAAGATTAACAGTGCTTTGCAGAAGAAAAAAGAACAAAAAAAAACAACATAGAGGTAATCTTAATCAAACAGTTCGTGGTAACGAACTAAAAGTAAGGAGTGACCCGGCTCAATGATAAACGAAACTCTAGAAAACGGGTTTTTGATACCAATAGATACATATAAAGAATCAGATTTCAATATTGATTTCAAATATAAAATTTTCATCAAGTTTAGTGCTACCCATGTAAAGTTACGCGCCTGAGAAAATTTGGCTGATTTTCAAAAAAAGGGAGAAAAACCCTCTAAAATTTATAGAACCTTAATGAAAATCACACCTTCATATTCAGCTTATTAGAGAAACCTGCTGTAGAGGTTTCAATTTCCTATCTACAAAAATGTGGAATTTTGCATTTTTGCCAGAAGAAAGATCACGGATGCGTGTTCATTTGTTTTGTTTTTTTTTCCCAGGGGTGATTATATTGACCCAGTGGTCCTAGAATATCGTGGGAGGGCTCATTGGAATGGAAATTAAAAGTTCTAGTTCCCTTTTTAAGTGACCAAAAAAATGAAGGACAACTAGGCCCCCTCCCACGTCCTAGAATATCGTGGGAATGCTCATCGGAACAGAAATTAAAAGTTCTAGTGCCATTTTTAAGTGACCAAAAAAATAGAGGGCAACTAGGCCCCCTCCTACGCTCATATTTCCCCAAAAGTCACCCAATCAAAATTTTGAGATAGCCATTATGTTCAACATGGTCTAAAATATGAAAACTATGTATTTTAGGATGACTTAATCCCCCGAAGTCCCTGGGGGGAGGGCTAAAAGTTATGAACTTTACCCAATGTTAACATATAGTATTGGTTATTGGGAAGTATACAGAAGTTTTCAGGAGGGTTTTTTCTGGTAGAGGGGGTGGGTGGGTTGGGGGTTATGTTGGAGGATCTGTTCATGAAGGAAGTTCTTACGGGGGAAGGGAAATTGCCATGAAGGGGGCACCGGACTTGCCAGCATTATTTATTGGTTATTGGGAAGTATACAGACATTTTCAGGAAGGATTATTTTCTGGAGCGGGAGGGCCAGAGGAGGGGGTTACTCCGGATTCTTTCCGTGGAGGATGGTTCTTTGGGGTATGGGCTATTTCTATGAAGGGGTCGCCAGATTTCCAAACATTATTTGAAAAACAACCAGAAATTAAATTTAAAAAACAAGTTTTTTTCAACTGAAAGTAAGAAGCAACATTACAACCTAAAACGAACAGAAATTATAACGTATATGAGGGGGTTCTCCCCAAAGTCAATACCTCACTCTTTACGCTACAGTTTTTTTTAGTGCTTTCAAAAGAGCTATCTATTCTAATTAAACGGCCTTTGTGATTCAGGGGCTTGTGAATTAGATTTGTTTTTACTTTTAACGTAAAGAGCGTGGTATTGACTAAGGGGAGAACCCCTTCATATTCGTAGTAACATATACGTAATAAAAAAAAAAACAATAAAAAACAAGCGATACGGCTCGATAGTAATCGAAACTTTTAAAAACGAAATTTTGATGTCAATAAATGTATCAAAAGAATGGGTTTATAATGCGGATTCTAAATGTATAAATTTTATCAAGTTTAGTATCACTCATCAAAGGCTACGAGCCTGAGAAAATTTACCCGATTTTTTCAAGAGGGGGGAAACATCCCCTACAAGTGAAAGGATTTTAATGAAAATCACACCGTCAGATTCAGCGTATCAGAAAACCCTATTACATAGGTTTCAAGCTCATATCTGCAAAAATCTGCAACTTTGTATTATACTTAGATATGAGTAATAAGTTTAAAATCTACCTTCTCGAGGTATCAAACAGTTTGTGGTAACGAACTGTAAGTAAAGGAGCGACCATGCTCAATGGTAACCAAAACTATAAAAAACGGAATTTTGATACCAATAGATACATCAAAAGAATCAGATTTTAATTCCGATTTCAAATATATAAGTTTCATATAGTTTAATCTTACCTATCAAAAGTGACACGCCTGAGGAAATTTGGCTGATTTTTGAAAAAAGAAGGAAACGCCCCCTAAAAGTTATAGAACCTTAATGAAAATCACACCATCATATTCAGCGTATCAGAGAACCATACTGTAGAGGTTTCAAGCTCCTATCTACAAAAATGTGGAATTTTCCATATTTTGCCAGAAGATAGATCATGGATGCGTGTTTATTTGTTTTTTATTTCTTTTCCCAGGGGTGATCGTATCGACCCAGTGGTCCTAGAATATCTTAGGAGGGCTCGTTGGAATGGAAATTAAAAGTTCTAGTCCCCTTTTTAAGGGACCAAAAACAATGGAGGGCAACTAGGCCCCCTCCCACGCTCATTTTCTTCCCAAAGTCATCTGATCAAAATTTTGAGATAGCCATTTTGTTCAGCATGGTCGAAAATATTATAACTATGTCTTTTAGGATGACTTAATCCGTCAAATCCCCCAGGAGGAGGGCTGAAAGTTATGAACTTTACCCAATGTTAACACATAGTATTGGTTATTGGGACCCGGCTCAATGGTAACCGAAACTCTAGAAAACAGTATTTTGATACAAATAGATACATCAATAGAATCGGATTTTAATGCCGATTTCAAATATATAAGTTTCATTAAGTTTAATCCTATTCATCAAAAGTTACGCGTATAGAACCTTAATGAAAATCACACCATCATATTCCGCGTATCAGAGAATCCTACTGCAGAGGTTTCAAGCTCCTATCTACAAAAATGTGGAATTTTTCATTTTTTCCTAGAAGAAAGATCACGGGTGCGTCTTTATTTGTATTTTTTTGTTTTTTTTCCCAGGGGTGATCGTATCGACTCAGTGGTCATAAAATATCGTGGGAAGGCTCATTGGAATGGAAATTAAAAGTTCTAGTGCCCTTTTTAAGTGACCAAAAAAAATGGAGGGCAACTAGGCCCCCTCCCGCGCTCATTTTTTCCCAAAGTGATCTGATCAAAATTTTGAGATAGCCATTTTGTTCAGCATGCTCGAAAATATTAAAAGTATGTCTTTTAGGATGACTTAATCCCCTGAAGTTCCCAGGAAGAGGGCTGAAAGTTATGAAGTTTACCCACTGTTAACATATAGTATTGGTTATCGGGAAGTATACAGTACAGACGTTTTCAGGGGAGATTTTTCCTGGTAGTGGGGGGGGGGTTGGGGGTTATGTGGGAGGATCTTTCCATGAAGGAAGTTTTCATGGGGGAAGGGATATTGCTATAAAGGGGACACCGGACTTCCCAGCATTATTTAAAAAAAGATCAGAAATTAAATGCAAAAAAACAAGTTTTTCAACTGCAACAGCAGCAACATCAAAACTTTAAACAAACAGAAAATATTATATATATGATTGGGTTCACCCCCTAATCAATACCTCAATCTTTAAGCCAGAGATTTTTTAGTACTTTCATAAGACCTATTTATTCTAATTAACGGCCTTTGTGATTAAGCGGTCATTTTTAAGGAACTGGAACAAAATTCAAACTGTCGCTTGAAGAGCAAGGTATTGACTAGGGGGCGAACCCCCTAATATACGTATTAAAAATATATGAATATAGAAGTTCGTTACGTAAGTTAATTCGTAAGTTACGTATATTTATTACTAATAAAAACGTTCGTAAATAAAATGAAACAAGTTACGAGAAAGCCATTTAACCAAATAAAAGTAAATTAATATGAAAATTTTGTTTTAATTATTCATGTACTGTGAGCCAAGATCAAAACCTGCATTTATTCAAAAACGTTCAAAAATTAAATAAAAAACAAGTTTTTTTAACTGATAGTAAGGAGCGACATTAAAACGAACAGATATTATTCCGTAAATGAAAGGGGCTGTCCCCTCCTTAACGCCTTGCTCTTTACGCTAAATTTTGACTTTCTCACAACTCTATTTTTTTTAATAAAAAACTTTAGCGTAAAGAGCGAGGTGTTGAGAAGGGGACAGCCCCTTTCATATACGGAATAATTTCTGTTCGTTTTAAGTTTTAATGTCGCTCCTTACTTTCAGTTAAAAAAACATGTTTTTTTAAGTGTCTTTTTTCGTGTCATTTGGCACTTGCACACGTATATAAGCAACGTATATATCAGAAATAGTTTTTGAATGAGCTCTTATGCATCTTCCTAGGATGTTCTAGTAACCCGCTAGGCTTGGAATAAAGAAGAAAAAATGAAAATACCAAAAAAAAGTCTCATTTATTTTACAAGAAGAGAAAATTACAATAAAAAACTTTTATCAGATAATAAGACACCTCTTAAAGGCTGTATTTTTGCATTGTGGAAATCAGTAAATCAATGGCGTTGTAGCAGGGTGACAGAAGACACTTGAGTGAAAAATATCTTCCAATCAGGAAAAAAGCGACACATGGACCTGAAATGAAGATGAAATCAAATCAAGGCACAAATAAAAGTAAGATTTCGCCCCTTTGTTTTATCTCCCGAGCTTAACGGTTGCAATAGTAATGCCACGAATCCTGTCTTTTCTGAATACTTTTGAATTACTCATCAGATCTCATCCAACCTCTTGTTCGCCACCTCATCAAATCTGTGTGTTATAAAATTAAAACCTTGTAAAATACATCTTCTGCTTAGATGAAGAACAAAAAAATTGTTTTCAGCTTCAAAACTCTGCTTAATCCACATTTATGAGGTTTTAAAGATATGCAAATACATGTCCTAAATTTTGAAAGAAAAAAAAACATTTATATGGCTTTATTGTCATTTTGGAACTAAACCTTGAGAAAAAGAAACTGATAACTGAAAATACGGTAAAATTGTGTTTTGTCAAAATTTCAATAAGCATAGACCTGTCATGTAGGCAAATTTAAGGACCCTCTAGAGAGAGAAGGAGTGAAGGTAGGTACTTCAAAATATCTTCCCGGGACATACTTTGGTATTTATGTACTATCTGAAGCACATGCGCTATCATAGGCAGCGCTCTAGCGCTGCCTAAGTAAAGAACGATGTGGGCACAATGTGTTTTTTCCCCATACCCTGGCATATCGTATCGAAGGAGTTGTCGTAGAAAGTTCGAAAAGGGCTCATTTGATTGCATATTGGTGTGGCTTGTGCCCTTTTTAATAGTTGAAAGTGATTGGAGGGTAACTAGCCCCCCTCCACACCCATTATTCCCCAAAATGCATCCAATTGGAATTTTGAGATAGCCATTTTGTTCAGCGTAGTTGATTTCCAGTTAGAAAATATCTGTTTCAGGAGGACACTCCCCCACAACCCTCAGGGCAAGGGTTTTAAGTTATACCCTGGGGGCATATAAGGTTTTTATAGAAGGCGTTGTCGTAGAAACGCTCATTTAATTGAAAATTCAAAGGACTAGTGCCCTTTTTAATAGTCGAAAATGATTCGAGGGCAACTATCCCCCCCCCAGGCCCATCATTCCCCCTAATCCATCCAGTCAAAATTTTGAGATAGTCATTTTGTTCAGCGTAGTTGATTTCCACATAGAAAATACCTTTTTGAGGAGGACACTCCTACATAACTGTCGGGGCAAGGGTTATAAGTTATGCCCTGAGGGCATATAATGTTTTTATAAAAGGCGCTGTCGTAAAAACTTCAAAAAAGGCTCAGTCGATGGAAATTTAAACGGCTAGTTGCCGTTTTAATAGTTGAAAGTGATTGGAGGGTAACTATCCCCCCTTCCACGCCCATCATTCTCCCAAATACATCCAATAAAAATTTTGAGATAGCCATTTTGTTCAGCGTAGTTGAATTTCAGATAGAAAATATGTTTCTAAGGAGGACATTCCCCTACAAACCTCGGGGCATGGGTTTTAAGTTATACCCTGGGGGCATATAAGGATTTTATAGAAGGCGTTGTCGTAGAAAACTCAGAGGTTTCAAGCTCCTATCTACAAAAATATGGAATTTTGCATTTTTTGCCAGAAGAAAGATCACGGATGCGCGTTTATTTGTTGTTTTTTCCCCGGGGGTAATAATATCGACCCAATGGTCCTATAATATCGTGGGTTGGCTCATCGGAACGGAAATTAAAAGTTCTAGTGCCCTTTTTAAGTGACCAACAAAATGGAGGGCAACTAGGTCCCCTCCCACGCTGATATATTTCCCAAAATTAACCAATCAAAATTTTGAGATAGCCATTATGTTCAACATGGTCGACAATATGATAACTATGTCTTTTAAGATGACTTAATCCCCCGAAGTCCCCGGGGGGAGGGCTAAAAATTATGAACTTTACCCAATGTTAACATATAGTATTGGTTATTGGGAAGCATACAGAAGTTTTCAGGAGGGTTTTTTATGGTAGAGGGGATGGGTGGGTTGGGGGTTATGTTGGAGGATCTGTTCATGAAGGAAGTTTTTATGGGAGAAGGAAAATTGCCATGAAGGGGGAGCCGGACTTGCCATCATTATTCATTGGTTATTGGGAAGTATACAGACATTTTAAGGAAGGATTATTTTTGGAGGGGGGAGGAGCTGGAGGAGGGGGGTAATTCGGGAGAATTTTTCCGTGGAGGTTACTTTGGAGTATGGGACTTTTCTATGAAGGGGGCGCCAGATTTCAAAGCATTATTTGAAAAACGATCAGAAATTAAATTTAAAAAAACATATTTTTTCAACTGAAAGTAAGAAGCAACATTAGAACTTAAAACGAACAGAAATTATAAAGTATAGGAGGGGGTTCTCCCCCAAGTCAATACCTCACTCTTTAGGCTAGTTTATTTTAGTGCTTTCAAAAGAGCTATCTATTCTAATTAAACGGCCTTTGTGATTCAGGGGCTTGTGAATTAAATTTTTTAAATTTTTAATGTAAAGAGAGTGGTATTGAATAAGGGGAGATCCCCTTTATATACGCAATAACATATACGTAAAAAAAACAATAAAAAAAACAAGCGATACGGCTCAATAGTAATCGAAACTTTTAAAAACGGAATTTTGATATCAATAAATGTATTAAAAGAATGGGTTTATAATGCTGATTCTAAATATATAAATTTTATTAAGTTTAGGATTACTCATCAAAGGCTACGAGCCTGAGAAAATTTACCCGATTTTTTAAAGAGGGGGGAAACATCCCATACAAGTGAATGAATTTTAATGAAAATCACACCGTCAGATTCAGCGTATCAGAAAACTCTATTACATAGGTTTCAAGCTCATATCTGCAAAAATCTGTAACTTTGTATTTTTGCCAGAAGAAAAATATACGAATATATAAGTTAGTTACGTAAGTTAATTTGTAAATTACGTAATAATCAAATTTAGAGACATCCATTTAGCAAAAGAAAAGTAAAATTTTTATGCAAATTTCATTTACTTATTCAATGACGGTGAGCCAAAATAAAAGCTGCATTAACTAAAAAACGATCAGAAATTAAATAAAAAAAACACGTTTTTTAAACTGAAAGTAAGGATCGACATTAAAACTTAAAATGAACAGAAATTATTCCGTATATGAAAGGGGCTGTCCCCTCCTCAACGCCTCGCTTTTTACGCTAAGGTTTGACTCTGTCTCACAACTTTATTTTTAAAACAATAAAAAACTTTAGCGTAAAGAGCGAAGCGTTGAGGAGGGGACAGTCCCTTTCATATACGGAATAATTTCTGTTCGTTTTAAGTTTTAATGTCGCTCCAGATTTTAAACCTATTACTCATATTTACGTGCTTCTTATGAATTTCTCCATCCAAAAGTGCCATATCAAACAGTTCGTGGTAACGAACTGCAAGTAAGGAGCGACCCGGCTCAATGGTAACCAAAACTCTAGAAAACGGGTTTTTGATACCAATAGATATATCAAAAGAATCAGATTTCAATGCTGATTTCAAATATATAACTTTCATCAAGTTTAGTAGTACCCATCAAAAGTTACGCCCCTGAGAAAATTTGGCTGATTTTCGAAAAAAGGGGGAAATACCCCCTAAAAGTTATAGAACCTTAATGAAAATCACACCATCATATTCAGCGTATCAGAAAACCCTACTGTCGAGGTTTCAAGCTACTATCTAAAAAAATTCGTACTTTTACATTTTTTGCCATAATAAAGATCACGGATGGGTTTTTATTTGTTTTTTTGTTTGTTTTTTTTTTTTTTTTCCCAGGGGTGATTGCATCGACCCAGTGGTCCTAGAATATCGTGGGAGAGCTCATTGGAATGGAAATTAAAAGTTCTATAGCCCTTTTTAATTGACTAGAAAAAATGGAGGGCAACTAGGCCCCCTCCCATGCGGATTGTTTTCCCAATGTCACCTGATCAAAATTTTGAGATTGCCATTTTGTTTAGCATGGTCGAAAATATTATAAAAATGTCTTTTAGGATGACTTGATCCCCAAAGTCCCCAGGGGGAGGGCTGAAAGTTATGAACTTTATTCAATGTTAACATATAGTATTGGTTATTGGGAAGTATACAGACTTTTTCAGAGGAGTTTTTTTCTGGTCGGTGGGGGAAGGAGAGGGGCGGGGGCAATATGGAAGGATCTGTCCATGACGGACGTTGTCATGGGGGACGGGAAATTGCCATGAAGGGGGCGCCGGACTTGCCAGCATTATTTATTGGTTATTGGGAAGTATACAACAATTTTCAGGAAGGATTTTTTCTGGAGGGGGGGCTAGAGGAGGGGATTACTCTGGAGTATATTTTCTTGTAGGATGTTTCCTTGGGGTAAGGGAAATTGCTATGAAGGGGGCGCCGGATTTCCAAGCATTATTTAATAAACAATCAGAAATTAAATAAAAAAAACAAGTTTTTTCAACTGAAATGTAAGAAGGAATATTAGAACTTAAAACGAACAGAAATTATAACGTATGTGAGGGTGTTCTCCCCCAAGTCAATACCGCGCTATTTACGCTACATTTTTTTTTAGTTCTTTCAAAAGAGCTATCTATTTTAATTAAACGGCCTTTTTGATTCTGGGTTCTGTGAATCAGAATTTTTTTTAACTTTTAAAGTAAAAAGCGTCGTATTGACTAAGGGGAGAACCCCTTCATATACGTAATAACACATACTTAATAAAAAAAAATAAAAAAACAAGCGATACGGCTCAATAGTAATCGAAACTTTTAAAAACGAAATTTTGATGTCAATAAATGTATCAAAAGAATGTGTTTATAATGCTGATTCTAGATATATAAATTTTATTAAGTTTAGTATTACTCATCAAAGGCTACGAGCCTGAGAAAATTTACTCGAATTTTTAATAAGGGGGGAAACATCCCCTACAAGTGAAAGGATTTTAATGAAAATCACACCGTCAGATTCAGCGTATCAGAAAACCCTATTACATAGGTTTCAAGCTCATATCTGCAAAAATCTGCAACTTTGTATTTTTTGCCAGAAGAAAAATATACGAATATAGAAGTTAGTTACGTAAGTTAATTTGTAAAGACATCCATTTAGCAAAAGAAAAGTAAAATTTTTATGCAAATAAAAGCTGCATTAACTAAAAAACGATCAGAAATTAAATAAAAAAAACAAGTTTTTTAAACTGAAAGTAAGGAGCGACATTAAAACTTAAAACGAACAGAAATTAGTCCGTATATGAAAGGGGCTGTCCCCTCCTCAACGCCTCGCTCTTTACGCTAAAGTTTTTTATTGTTTTAAAAAATAGAGTTGTGAGATAGTCAAACTTTTTATTGTTTTGAAAAATAAAGTTGTGAGACAGAGTCAAACTTTAGCGTAAAGAGCGAGGCGTTGAGGAGGGGACAGCCCCTTTCATATACGGAATCATTTCTGTTCGTTTTAAGTTTTAATGTCGCTCCTTACTTTCAGTTTAAAAAACTTGCTCTTTTTATTTAATAGCACTAAAAACAGCACTTCTGGTACCACCTATTAATGAGAGGAAGAGTTTGGAAGCATAAAACTGTACCATTGCAATAATTATGGTCCAAAGACATTAACTGGAGGTTTATAAGATCTCCCAGTGGCAGATCCAGAGGGGGGTGACGGGGACATGTGTCCCCCCACCAGCGTAGTCTAAAGTAATGTAATTTACTTAATTAACTCAAGTTTGCGTTAATTAAACTTGCTCCTAACGCAAGTTTATCGGTTCAACCTTTTTTGCCCCCCCCCCCCTAAATTTTCTTTCTGGATCAACCTATTTTGCCCCCCCTTAAACAAAACCTGGATCTGCCCCTGAGATCTCCTCACATATACACCCCCTCCAGAGTCTCTTATTAAGTTTCATAAATTAACTATTCATATTAAAAGTAAAAGATTATTGCAAAAACAAATTAACTAAAACTAAAAACTTTTCAACCTAACATTTACCAAAAGTTAAGCTTGATTGATCAACTGTATTGAATTGAACCTTCAGACTTCACTCTGTGATGAAGCCTGCTTGCTAGGTCTAATGGTGGTAATTGAGGGGAACGGACGTCCTTGCAAACTTAATTCTTGCTCTTGTCTAGGTTTTGAAATCACCTTTTTTCTGTCATTTCATTGGAAAAGGCTCTTGTTTCATTTAAAAAAGTTGGGGAAACAACCGAAAGTGCACTTTATGGGAATGTGATATTAAGTCAAATATATAAAAAGCGATTAAGTATAAATATAAGCTTTTAAATGATCCCTTGAATAGCTTTCTTTTGTTAAAGTAGCCTTCTGGTTTCTGCTAGTCAGTAGTTGATTTATCAAGCCCTGTCTTCATTGTAGCTTTTTCAGGCGCAGTCGGGTGAGTAAAAACAGATTTTTGCTCATCGAAAAGCAAACGTTCCTGAAAAACATGTATTGTTTTGCGAAGTATGAATAGTGAACTTTATGTTATAGACTGGAAGTTTTTCTTAGCTGTCAGGGTTGTTTGCAGTATTTTGTAGGTTTGTCTTATCTCCCCTAGATCGATGATATTTAGAAATTGTATTGAAATAAGTTTTCAAATGAAACTAAGAAGTGACATTCAAACTTAAAACAAAAATAAATTATACCGTATAAATAAAAAGATCATAGAAGCATTGTTTCTACATTAAAGTTTAATCAAAAGCGAAAAAATATTAATTTAAAAAAACAAAGTTTTTCCGAGGGAAGTAAAGAGCGAAGTTGAACCTTAAAATAGACAAAAATTATTACTTGACAGCCTATTTAATATATATTAATATAACTAGTACAAATAAACCAACTAATTATGTTTCCCTATGTTTTTATGATTATACAAAACTAGCGCTTTACTGAAAACACAAAAGAATATGGGGGTTTTGGTGTAGTAAAAGCAAACTAATTAAAGACATGTTTTATTGAATCAAAATATTATCATAAAAATTTAAAAATATATATATTTTAACTTTTATAAATCAAATAAAATTAATATTTCGATTACTAAATATCAGTATATGTATGTTAAACTGACAATGCACATTTATTTGTATTTTTCCAGTAAAGTACAAATTATGTTCTAGCCTTGGGATGGCTTAGGGGTTTTCAGCCCACCTTATGTTAATTTCTGCTCGTTTTGAGTTTGACTCGGTTATTTATTGTGATTTCTGTTCGTTTTGGGTTTCATTTATTTATCAATGCTGATTTGCGATAGTTTCACGCTTATTTGATTATATTTTTGCTCATTTTCGTTTAATGGAGTTCTTCACTTTTCTTTGAAAAACTTATTTTGTGGAAAAAGTTCTTTTAAATTAGTTTCAGTTCGTTTTATTTTGACATAGCCTTTTCACGGAAGAAGAAAATAATACTTTAAATCTCTTCGTTTTTTAAGACTTTATTGTTTGGTCTGCTATTTGTATACTGGATAAAAATTTTCAGCAATTTTTAACAAAATAAACCCTTTTTAAGTTCTAGACACAAATAGTAGCGTTTAATTTCATTTCATACCTCCTCTAGTTGACCTGAAATGGAAAACTTGACACCATTCGCCAAAAAATCTTCTTAGTTTCTTTGATAGGTTGGATAAACTTACGCTATTTTGACTTGGTTAAATTTTAAGAGCAGAAGCAGCCCCGAAAGTTTGAACATAATGCCCTCAGTCATTCTTGGGATACTGCTGAGAAGCCTTATTGTGAATTATCTTTAACAAAGTGCATTTTGATTTAATCTTAAGGCAACACTTAGTTTTAAACATAAAGGCAAATAGGAAGGATGGCGTGGGAGGGGGATTAGTTGCCCTCCAATCACTTTCGACTATTAAAAAGGGCATCAGCCCTTTCTTGTTTCAATAAAAGGAACCCTTTTCAAAGTTCCTGCGATAACTCCTTCGATACGAAGTGCCCTGGTCTAAACAACAACAACAGCAACAAAAAAAATCATACATTATACCCACATCGATCTTAATTATACAAATTTCAAGCCGTCCAAACACTTTCGATTATTAATTCGACTATTAAGTATGCCTTTCGATTTCCAATTGAATGAGCCCTTTTTGAGTTTCTCCGACAACGCTTTCTATAAACACCTTATTTGCCCCCAGGGCATAAATTAAAACCCTTACCCAAAGGGTTTTGAGGGTGGCTGTCATCCTCTAAGACATAATTTCAACTACGTCCAACAAAATGGCTATACCAATGGTGGGCGTGAGAGGGGCGTTACTCACTCTCCCATCACTTTCAACTATGGCCACCCCCAAGCCCATCTAGAAAAAAAAGAAAAAAAACGAGAGACAGATCAGTGCTACCCATGCAAAAAAGTCATTTTCCTTGGTGTTCAAGGTGGGGGACTTTAATTATCCTACGAAAGGTTTTGGACCATGATGTTTCGAATGGTGCACTTTTTATTTCGATTTGAAGCCATTTTCAAGGGGTTTCAGGCTCTTTTTTGAAATCACTATAAATTTCTTTTCGAAATAAACTTTTACTTCTAAAACTAATCGAATTAATAGTTACCATTCTTGATTAAGGGTTAGATGACAATTTTTATTACTAGATAGCTTTGTTGAAATCATGTTTTCAACTTTTGATTACTATGGACTTTGGTTCGGCCATTCATATAAATAAAGCTTTTCAATCATTGTCTATGAAGAGTAGTTAGGCCAATTTTTACTAGGCGTAGGCTTTGTATGTTTCTAAGGATAGAATATCCACGGTTTAGCAGTATGCCCATCGAAATTCGAAAGATTAGATACGTTAATGTTGAACAATTAGTTTTCCCAGAGCTTGACCCTGGTGATATATTTAGCCTACTGTATTAGGGCCAAATGGGCGTTACGTGGCACAAAACGGCCGAAAACAACATTTTGATGAGACACGATCTGTCTGTTTGTTTAAAAGATCACTAGAGCTCACAATTTCTGCTGGAATCAGCACAATATAAATTTTATTGTCTTTTGTTTCAGTGTAAGTATATATTGGATTTGATGGTGTATATTTCATTTAGATTGAACTCCTCTTTCTAAAATTATTGAAACATTTGTTTTTTTTGCCAATAACTTTTCACTGATGGTTTTAGGGGGATTCAATGCCTTAAAGGATCACCCTATCTAGTCCATTACACACTTTTTTAGTTTGTGTGGCCAAACCAGAACCGATTAGGTGGTTTTTTCATGACTCGTTATACAGCTTGGACAAGAAACCCAATAAACAAAAGAAAAACTAAAGGCTGACACCTAATTTTCCAGAAATCTTAGAAAAAAAACATGAAACTTCTTCTGTTCTGTGCCGGAGATAGAGATAATCAGTTTCAACTGAACTTTCATATCTCGAAAGTGTGAATGTTTTTGTTTGTTTATTAAAAAGAGCAGAATTTTTTTTCAAGCTCAGTAAAGAGCACTCCCTAGAAACGTTCTAGCGTCAGGGCGGATCTAAAGCAAAATCTTTAGGGGGGGAGGGGGTACAGTGACAAAGGCAACAATAAGCAACGTCTTGGGGGGGGGCTAATGCAACAAGGTTGCCAATAGTTGACAAACTTATTTTAAAGAGTGAAAAGCAGAAAAAAACAAGGGATGGGGAGTCAGAAAAAAATCTTGGGGGCAGGGTTCCCTTCCCAGCCCCCTGAATTTGCCTCTGTCTTGCATACCTGTTGGGAAAACGCTATAAACAAACTCAAATGAAGTATCATTTGAGCAATTTGATAACTTTGGGAGTTCCCTAAGGTACTACCCGCTTTGATTACTTCCCGGATTTTGAGGCATAAAACTGGTACTGTCTACATGAGCATTCCTACCAAAATTTCTTTTCAGGAAGGTGCACGTTCGAAGATTGTTGAGGAACTTAGGCCTGGATGCCCCTCCCTGCATACAACCCCAAAATATGGTGTTTTGAGGTCTTTTTGTTTCTGGATTTAGGATCCTTTGTCCGATAGGGCGAAGGTTCGAATTCTAGTGTAACCAATTGTTTGGTTAAAGACGTGGGTCATTGGCATGACTCTGTAAGCTCAGCTTGAGTCGACCCAGCTCTAAATGGGTACCTGGAGAAATCTGGGGAAAGTTAAATTGTTAAATTGTTAAATTGATTAAAATGTTAAATTGATTTATTCTAATTAAATGATGTTTATTTAATGATCAATATTCGGTTAGCGCAAACAAATTTTAACTTGGGAAAGTAGCAATTTATATTGTTTTAGGACTCGCAAGGGTTCTTTTATAAAACTGTAAAATTCTACAACCCCCAATTATTGAATAAAGAAACTTGTTCTCTTAAAAATTAATATCTTAATGCATCTTTCTTAAAATATCCTTTCAATTGAATGCATCCATTCAACAATTCTTTTTAAAAAAAAATTATATGACGCTATCGCAAATTAATTGTCTAATTTGAAAGATTAAGAGAAACAAGATGTTGAATGACGTCATGACAAGCAAGTCTATTCTGGCTGCAAATCAGGCATATTTGATGACGTCATCTCATGCACATAAATAACGTCACAAAATGTATATAAATGACGGTTTCAGGCAATTTTTACTATTAGGATTTTACATATCGCAAAGCAAACAAGATATCATGTCAACTGAACTTAATAAAGAAATGACAAATTTTCTGAATAAAAAATGTACAAGACTTCCTGTTGCCGAGAAGAGCTCAGTAGTGCAGAAAAGAAATGTCTCTGAATCTACAAGACTTTCCATATTGGAACCTGACGTCAAAACGTTCCCTTTGGGAAATGAAAATTTAGCTGAAATAGACAAAAAGACCAACAATTTTTCAAAAATGAAGAAGATGGCTGGTAGTAAAAAGATTGATCCATTCGAGAAACTCGACAATGAGCTTGCAGCAATTGCCAACAAAGAATCAAAATTTTACAGATGTCCAGAAATGAAGAAAGCAGTAAGAGCACGGTGGGATGTAATGGATTGTATCCGACGTACAAACTCACTTACAGAAAAAGTGAGAAGATACCAAAGCCAAACTGGGAGAATAGATTTCGATGGGATTTTATTCAGCTTTTACTATCAAATGGTCAAAATTAGTTCAACCATGACAAACTTGGAAGAAGAAGTGAAAAGGAAGCAACAGATAGAACAAAAAGCAACGAAAAACTTATCCCAGTCTGAGAAAGCGTGGCTTGATGCTAAGAAAGTTGTTGAAACTATGAGCGAAAAAGTCAGTGAAGAGCTTCAACAAAAGGATTGCCTTGGGCAAAAAACCATGTTCCCAGAAAAGAAGAATTCGGATAATTTTTCTGCTAATAGCTCGAATCCCATATTTTTTGTGAATGCAGTCCCTGATATTTCCACTCCAGAACAACCCAGTCTTGAAAAGGCTGTTACAAAAGGTTCCATTGTAACAGAAATGCTATTTGACGAAGAATCAGGTGTCAAGATTGAATTAGAAGAGTCCAGTCTAGTGCCTATCCAAGATATTACTCTTCCATTGCCGCTAGTAGAAAATTAAAAAAAGGAAGGTACGATTAATGTTGCTGAAGTATCTTCTAGCCAAGTATTATACTCCGAAATTCTGAAAAAAAATCTCACTGAACACCTCCAAAAGCGACTTGAAATCACTTTGAAAGAGCGTGATCTCTTCATAGAAGAACTAAGAAAAATCATCGACGACGATATTTACATGGGGGGAAATCTTTGCCATGAATGTATCAAGCACAAAAGAATTTATGACGTGAATAAGGATTACTATGATTACCTTACAGGATATGGGCAGCTCCCAAGGGATGTTAAAAAAGAAGGGTCAAGGTCCAGCACAGACAGTGAGAAGTCAGACTTCACTGAACACCTCCTAGAGCAAATTGAAGTAGCTTCAAAAGAGCGTGATCACTTCATAGAAGAACTAAGAAAAATCATCGACGACGACGATTATTTCATGATGAGAATTCTTTGCGATGAATGTATCAAGCACGAAGGAATTTATGACCTGTATATGGAGTACTTTGGCCAATACGGCAGAGATGCTTGGGGAAACCCTCTCTCTTCATTGGCAAGTAAGGCAGAAATTACATAATCAGTATTTAATTTGTTTGTAACAGGGTAGTGAAAATGAAAGTGAAAATGAAAGGAAAACAGGAAAATGAAAAAAGGGAGGTACGATTAATGTTGCTGAAGTATCCTCTAGCCAAGTATTATACTCCAAAATTCTGAAAAAAAATCTCAATAAACACCTCCAAAAGCGACTTGAAATCACTTGGAAAGAGCGCAATCACTTCTTAAAAGAACTTAGAATCATCTTCGAGGACGATTTTTTTTTGATGAGAAATCTTTGCCATGAATGTATCAAGCACGAAGGAATTTATGATATGTATATGGATTACCGTGGATACCTTACAGGATATGGGCGGCTCCCATGGGATGCTAAAAAAGATGGGTCAAGGTCCAGCACAGACAGTGAGAAGTCAGACTTTCCTGAACACCTCCTAGAGCAAATTGAAGTAGCTTCTAAAGAGCGTCATCACTTCATAGAAGAACTAAGAAAAATCATCGACGACGACTTTTATTTTTGATGAGAATTCTTTGCGATGAATGTATCAAGCACGAAGGAATTTATGACCTGTATATGGAGTACTTTGGCCAATACGGCAGAGATGCTTGGGGAAAACCTCTCTCTTCATCAGCAAGTAAGGCAGAAATTACATAATCAGTACTTAATTGGTTTGTACAAGGGTAGTAATGTTTTATGTGTTCAAAAATAATGATAATAAATCTTGTTATAGCTAATATATAGACAAGGACAATAGACAATTCTTAACCGACAAACAGAACGAGTTATGTAAGTAGGGATACCCCTCTTTTCATTAGCAGGTACGGTAAAAATTATGGAATCCGTCATTATTTTGTTTGTAACAGGGTAGTTATGTTAAATGTATTCAAAACATCATGATAATGAACCTTATAGCTGGTATATAAACAAGGTTGTGGTTAAATGTTTTAAATAAAAAAACATTTCATTAATTTCCTCTCAGAAACTGTCAGTGCCAATATAACTTTGGAAATTGATTCTTAGTGCATTTACGTATAATCTGCCAACTTTTGTCTTTATATATTTTTATCTCATGTATCGAGAGTGCCTGGCTCCACGGCCGGTCGTGCTTCTAGTTATTCTATTTCCTCTTTAATCTATTTCTTTAGGCAATTTCTTTTGGTGGGGCTAATCTGAGCTTTTAATAGAAATAATCCTTAATAATGTTGTTCTAAACTCCAGAACGACATTAAACAAAGCTGTTGGCTCTTAAAATTTACCTTTTTATAGTTCTAGCATTGTGTAGTCTATAAGGATATAGACGCTGACCTGTTTTTAAAACGCTTTATTAACCGTAACAGCAAACGCCTGTCGAGATACGTCATATATAAAGCACATCAAAAACTTCATAAAGCGTGGTATATAGAAATGCCAAGTAAAAGAAAAAACACATGATTTCCGATATCCTTTGGCACTAGAAGGTGAACAGAACAATCATTGTGAACAATTCATTTTGATTTGTCAAAATCTAGTTCGAAGAGTGTGGGTAACCTATTAGAGTGGAAACTGGTATTTTTTTTAAATTTTGTAATTATTTTTCTGTCAGGAACTGAGATCAGACCCTTACTACTATCTAAATTTTACTAGTTGCTGTGATTGAATTAATTATTATTATTATAATACTAAAAAAAAATACCAAGTTTCGCCAAACGCTAGATGGCGTTGATAGTTGTTGTTTTTATCGACGCTAGTGCACGTTTTATCTAATATGAGTTAGCCGTACTCGTTGGTCTAGTTCTTTGATCTTTTAGTAGGAAAGTTCTCAAGGTCAGGTAATATACCACTATGAGTTAAAGAGTTCAAACATTTGATCAAAAACGATATGTCAACTCCAGTCTACAACTATCAAGGGAATTCAAATTGAATTGCTTTAGTGCATCATCATATGATGAGTAGTTGTGTCCAAGTATAGATTTTTGCAGCCCTTTTTTTGTATCATCTATAATCTATTTGATTTGTCCTTCGTCAGCCACGAATACCTAACTGGACACGTATATTCAAGTAAAGGTCTTTCATAACTGCAGTATACAAACTTTAAATGTCAATTGGTCTAAACAGCTGAAATTTTTATAGGCTGCAAAAAGCGAGACATGTTTTTTATTCAGATAGTCAAATTGCAAATTCCATCATAAATCTTCGTCCAAAAGTATTCCAAGCATTCTAACTGTTGTCCTCGTTGGTAGTAAGGAATTATAGGAAGTATGAATGTCTACTCTTAGGAAGGAATAAGTCATATAAGAGCTCTTTGTCTCACTAACCGTTAGTTTCACCTAACTTGGTTCAATTTTTAGTTCGCTAAAAATTTGCCTCCAATGAGTATTTTCTGTGGTTGGAGGGCTTAGCATTTGTGTTATAGCACTTAGTTCGTTAAAAAATTTAAACGTTCAAGAATTGTGGCTAAAATACGATTAAAAAGAATAAGAAATGACAGTGGGCCTAACTTAGTCCCTTTGGACAAACAGCAAAACTATTTAAATACTCAGGTGGCTCATGATCAGGGAGTTGTACACACGGAAATCTATTAACAAAAAAACTAGTAAGCATGCGTACAACAAAAGGACGGGCACCTATAACGTTTACTTCTTCTACTACTAGATGGGGGTCAAGAAAATGTTATAGGCTATAAAACCGTGGCGCATCACACTAATAGTTTCCTTATTTTTTTGTACCGACTGGGTTAAAACATGGGGGAGGGGGTCACCCCCCCCTCATGCATGATGCTCCTGGGTACCCATATGATGTATAAGTAGTTAATAATACCTACTAATACTAATGTAACTGAAATATTAGAACAGTTGTTGAAAATGAGATCCAGCGCAAGGTTATCTCTTGTTTGCACATTGCCAACTTGCTCAAGCTACAGAGTATTGCTTAGCTCCAGGTTATCAAAGTCCTTACACATTATAATACTGGAATTAGGATACAAGGATTGTACATTGGCAGTTCCGTGCTGCAAGTAACTCACAAAATGTTGATTATAAGGGTCATGGGGCCTAATACGAAAACGCAGATCACCAGCGACGCTACTTCCTTACGTAGCTTCTTGTGCCTACGATACAACCATGCGACTTCGACAATGTTTTTATTCCGTACACCATTAAAAATTGAGGATTCTGTTATATCGATATCGAATTTAAGAGAGAGAGGCCTGAGAGCAGACCTGCATCTAGTATTTTCTCTTTTTTTGGGGGGGAGGGGGGGTGGGTGCAAAAAACTTTTATAAAACGCAACAAAACTGTCTTTACATATGTTTATATTACTTTTCTATGAGTTTGACAAAAATTCCATGGTAGTGAGGTTAAAACCTGGCAAACCCCCACCCCCCACGAGATACGGCCCTGCTTCAAGGGTTTGAGTTTTTCATGTTTTAAGGTGGAGAGACAAAAAACACCAAAAAGTTCATTTCATGCCATGATTTTAAAATTTTCTTGGGACGGGGGTATTTTGGAGCAATCTCAAACAGATATTACCCTATCATTGGAGGGGGACTCTGCTGCCTCTTCTCCAAAGACTGAATAGACCTGTGTGCACCTATTTGAGTTTTCTATATGCTTCGGAAAGTAGAAATGGCTTTAAGGGTAAGAAAAATTTGAACGTACTGGGAAACGAAACAGAATTTGAAATCTAGATTACACATTCTATATTATGTAATATTTTTTGTTTGGGCAACACATAGAAAATTATTATCATAGGAATTAAGGAAATATTAGGTGGAAGACTTTTACTCTTGTTTTTTTTTTCTAGATGTTTTGGGATAATTTCTAAAGATCACGCAGTGAGAAATATGTCAATATTTTCCGTTAGTTATTTTGCTTTTACCCCCCATCTATTTCATGACAAGTATTTCTTCCTTGCTCAGTTTTCGATGTCATCTAATCCTTGAGGATATGCTACTATTTTTGACAAGTAGATAATTACCAACTATGTGAATGGTTAGAGCATGCCACATAGAAGAACTCTTCAGAAACAAATTAATAAAATAATACTTGCCAACGAGTTTTAATTATCCTCGACAGAGGTCCTGGTGATCCTCTAGGGTCCTAAGCTGATACCATACATGTACAACACTTGTCATATTCAAGGCATTTAGGCTAGACATACAACCAAAAGAAAGTAGGAAAATGAATATATAAGAACTTTGAGTTTTTGGCAAAACGAATTAGAATAAAAACTAGCGCCACTGACAGGTCAGTGTTACCCTGCAAAACTTACCCAGCAAATCTAGCTTAATCAGTGTATCAATGCTTAATAATTGTATCTTCATTAGTTTACGTAACTATTAGCTCTTGTTATTTTAGCTAACCTCAAAAACATATGTTTTTAGTGTACACTATAATACTCTATAAAAAAAAGCTAAGGAAAAACGTATAATCAGCATAAGAATGTCCTACAGTTATAACAAAATGGCTGCATTGCACATTTGTATAAACTTTATTTAACTTATTAATATAAAATATATTTATAATCCATAGAAATTTCATGGCTAATACTGATTTATTTTATTCCAGGTTGTCCACTCATCGTCGCCAGACCAACCTTTTTTTTGTGATAGATAAAGGATCGTTCTCTTATAACCGACTAAGCACCCTTGAACTCTATGGACTTTCTTATTCTAGTTTACAGCCTAATGACGTGTGTATGGCTTTAAGTCAAGTTGCCACACTATCAGCAACTAAGAACGACCCTATGTCATTATCCAGTAGAGAGGTACGTAATTAAACTCAGTGTTGCCAATTCATGAAGGCTCGTTGAGTTTTCCATCGCAAAATGTGTATTTGACCATTGTAATGTTTGATTGGGCAAATTAGCATAGCCATTGGAGGATCTGACTATTGTTGAGATTACGTTTCGCGCGGTTGATTCAATGGGTTCCATTGTAACTGAACCACCGTGTAACAAAACCCCAAGCAACTGAACCACCGTGCAACTGAACAACCGTACAACTGAACAACCGTGTATTTGAGCCGCCATGCAACTAAACCCCCGTGCAACTGAACCCTCGTATTACTGAACCCTCATGCAACTGAACCCCCTTTAGCTGAACCCTCGTGCAACTCAACTCCCGTGTAACTGAACTCCATTTAATTACACCCGTGTAACTGAACCACCATGTAACTGAACCCCCCTGCAAGTGAACTAACGTACAACTGAACCACCGCACTTACATTGGATAAAGCACAAGTTAGAATCTTTACATGTTCAACTCGTTGGAATTCTTTGCTTTTTTAAGTCTTTATATAAATTACTGTCAAGATGATTTATAAAAATGCTCTATTTTTTCTCACAAAAACAAAGAAAATCGGACGTCAAAATCTCTTAAATCCAGGTTAATTTCTCTTTTTTATGTCTGTTAATGGGTGTTCCCTTCATCTTGTCACTTTCTACGCGTCTAAACGCTTACCCCCTCCCCCGCGGAAAATTTACCCTCCTCCAACCACGGAAACCCCATTCCCTGGAAAATGCCCCCTTTGCGGAAATTATGGTTTTCAAAATTTAAAAACCTTCTTTGAGTCGTGTTATTTTTAGTTTAATTGAGAAATTCTAACGGAAGTGGGAAAGAGAACTTTATGTATAAATTTTGGCCCCCCCCCCCTCCGTGAAAATACTTTTTTCTCATGAAAGATCCTCGAGTAAACCCCCACGCAAAAATTTCCGTATGTTTCCCAATGACAAATACTAACCATAAGCAAGAGCCAAAGAGAAAAACTTAAAAAGGAACTGAAACTTCTGCATTAGGGTTATCAGATTGTTTTGTAGCTAGAACAAGAGGGAGATACCTCAAAGGGTGGATTTTGATGTCAAAACATCTCAGCTCTCATTGAGCCTTCACATAAGTACAGAATTAGCTCTAAGGCAGAGACGAAAGGAGGATGGAATTAGAAATTGTTTGATAATCCTCAGGCATTTCTAGTCCTTTTTTATAAAACGAAAGTGATTGGAGACAAACCAACCGCACGAGTTTTTTTTGGGGGGGGTGGAGGAGGAGATTTTCCACTGGTAGTTATGTCCTGGGAGGGGGATATTTTCCGTGAGGTGTTATTTTCCGCGGGGTATTTTCCTTAAGGGAAGTTTTTGCGGGGAGTGGGGGCTAAATGGTGGCTCTCACCGTCTACATCCTGTGTTTTTTTTACCACTTTGTTTATTTTGTTGTTTTCATTTTGTGGCATTTTCTACGCTCGTAGTTGTTTATCGTTTGGTTTGAAAAAGGTTAATTACTTGCTTCGGTGGAGCCATCACAAAAGCTTCTTTCTCTTTGTGCTTGGGAACTTTTGGTTTGATGTTTTTTTATTTTCTTAGGTAGATGTATCAGGCTTTTCCTGAACGATGAGTAACAGAAATTTGTGCAGAAAATGTCGGAACTTTGAGAATTTAGATAACGAAAAATCACTTTCTGTTGCACTTTCTTTAAATTAATTAAATTAAAAAAAACAATTTTTCAATAATAAAGAGCCATATTTAACCAAAGACTATCATAAATAAATTTCTATGATAATTCCAACCCAAAATAATAAGAAACTACGGTACTGTTTCGTTTAATAATACACAACGGCTATAGATTGATGAATGAATAACGTGAAAGAAACCCGTAAGCGGGTAATTGTTACCTAAATTAATTAAAAAAAAATTCCGAAAAATTTACTCCGAAAAAAATTACTTTTTCAAATAAAAGTAAAGGCATTCAGAATTCCTTTTAAAATTCAAACTTAAAATGACCAGAAATTATAGGCAGCGCGCTAGCGCTGCCTAAGTAAAGAACAATATGGGCACAATGTTTTTTTTCCACACCCAGGCACTTCGTGTCGACGGTGTTGTCGTAGGAACTTCGGAAAGAGCTGATTCGATTGGAAGTTGGTGTGGCTAGTGCCCTTTTCAATAGTAGAAAGTGATTGGAGGGCAACTAGTCCCCCCCACGCCTATCGTTTCCCTAAACATATCCAATCAAAATTTTGAGATAGCCATTTTGTTCAGCATTGTTGATTTCCAGATAGAAAATATATTTTTGAGGAGGACACTCTCCCACAACCCTTGGGGCCAGGGTTTTAAGTTATGCCCTGAGGGTATATAAGAACGATGCTGGCACAATGTATTACTTATCATTTTTTCCTTTAGAGCAGGGTCTAATGGGGGGTTTTCATAAAAATTAGAAAGGGGTTTATACTTATTCTGCGCCAACTCTAATGGGGGGGGATTCTTAATAAAAAAAAGGGGAAGTTCTTTTTTTATTACCTTAAGTTCTCTTCTTTGCATATGAATTCTTCATTTAATTATTTCTATGGGTAATTTTCAGTTAAACTCTTAGCTGACGGTTCGTGAGTAACATATCTAAGTGGAGGCGGAACTTCGCGTGTAGGGAGCTTAAATTAACAGAACAAATGGGGAGCTTGCATTAACGGCCATACTGTGTCGAAATCAGATTGAATGGATTCAGGTTCCCTTGAGAGTGAGTGGAGCCACAAGGACAGGCTATCTTGAGAATTACTAGCATAAAGAGAATAAAATAAGAAAGTGATGTGTTTATTTACTCACATAATCGGAACAGAGCTTTTGGGATATCAAAACACTTGCTGTAAATGACACTAGGTTAAAACCGCTCACTGGTAATACAAGTAACGTTCAGTACTACTGTCTATTGAATTCACACAAGATAATAGGTTGAAATGAGTCTACAATAAAACTGGCCCGAGTCTCAAGTAAGACTCCCATAAGATTCATACAAGATTGACATTAGGCTGGAAGAAGACTAACTCCAAATTGCTCAATTTGATAGTACTATACTGAGATTTTAGTTGTAGGTTACATTTAGGCGTTACTGAAGAGTGCATTATACGGATCCTATTGGTCCTCCGGTACTATTGAACCGTGCTGTGCCAATCAGCTAGTCGATTTTAACTAACTTTTGATACGATTTATTGCTCTTTAAAACTTCACTTTGGAATTTTTCTTAGCTGAATAAAGTTTTTACCCTATAATTAGAGCGAGCTACATTGTTTTACATTGTATCTCAAGAAAGTGTTTTTAAAGCTTTACCTTATAATTACAGTGCAATATTTTTATACTTTTGTATCTCGAGAAACTGATTTTCAAAGTTTTTACCTTGTAATTATAGCGGAATACAAAGTTTATTTTCTTATCTTAAGCGACCATCTATTGATCGTTTGGAACTTCAACTCAAGATTTAGATTATATGGTTGGTTGCTTGTCAAGTGAAATTGGTCATTATGGATATTTATTACTTTTACCTTGTTTGTGGGAACTATTTTTTTCATAGTTACAATTGTAATACAATGTTTCGCTACTTTTTAAATTTGACAATTAACTATTACATGAATTCTTTGGGTTTATATTCTGGGCAATTTTATTTTACTTGAACAATTTCGGGGTCTTGAAAATTGATTCCATTACATATTATCCTTCCCGTTCTTAACGATGTCCTCATCGTTTTGTTACCCTGCTCTTTCTACTCTTTCAAATTTTGATTTTGCTTTCCTCTTTTTTTTAAATTTTTGACTTGGTACTTGTTACTTGAATTAACTTATTTTTGGTAAAATATATATTATTTCAGGTTCCCGATTGTTTTACTAGACTACATGTATTAAAACATCACTTTAAAGTCCACCACCTATACACTCTATTTGACGAAAGGGTCAAAGAGTTTCTATTTACTAACACATTTGTTTATATGATTATGTAATAATTATTATTCCCTCCACCTGATACTAAAATTCCTTCAACAGATATGCTTATAATTCTACATGGTTCTAACTAATTAAGTACTGCCTTTGCGACTAATTTATCACTTAAAATGGTACATCTTTGCTTTTTCTCTAAACTTGACTATGCTTCCACCTGACACTATAATGATACGATACGTAACTGACTTCAAGAGCACTGATAGATATAACTTAAACGATTGCAAATAAAAGGTTTCACAGATCATAATTTTTTTAAACTTAATGTCTGATTGCAACATTGGGGTAATGTAGTTTACACTTATTTTCATCTGATTATGAAAAGTTTCTCAATATTCACTAAAGTTATAAGTTAGATACATAATATTCACACTTACTTCATCATTCTACGTGTTTATAATACTCACATACGTTGTCACTTTATTTTGGGCTTGCGTTGAACAGTTATTGTGTCGGTTAATTGTTTATGGTTCGTCTTCGTGGTGTTTCACCTTTTGGCACTTGTTGCTTGGGATAAGCGCTTACATTGTTCATAAGTATGACTATAGCACAAAATTGTCCGTGCATGGTTTGTCACGTCAAATGCGTTGGATTGATGTTACCGAGTTGTTGAAATATTTACTAGGTACACAACTCTTGGGTAATTGATTACATGAAATGGGTATCTTGATTGCTGGGCTGGGTATCTCTTCTTGGGCACTTTTTATCCTCGGGAAAATCTAATACTCGTACAGTCTGTGTTTCCCGTAAATTGTTCACGTAGAGTCCTTCCTTTATTTGGACTATGGGTTATGTTACGACATGTAAGGGTAACTATGGTTGGATCAAAACTATATCTCAGGTTCTATGTTTGACGCATTGTGTTTGATTCTTGTTTAATGATACATAATCATTGACGACTTAGTCATTGGGATTTTGGTTAAGATAACTTTGTTTGATTTCTTCTCTAACACTTTATTCCGAGAAAGGTTTGCACCTACAGTCTATATTTCCCGCAAAACCGATTATAATTGGTTCTTCTTTTCATGGTGGATAGTTTGGTTTCGTGACATCTTAAGTTTGGAATCTTGGTTTAATATATTGTCTTTGATTTGTGGCTTAGGATATGTGATCCTCGAGGAATTTGCTTCATTCTTAGTCTTGGTCCTTATTATTTGATGTTAGGGGCCTTGCCATCTAAGAATAGTTACTTGAGAGATTTTTCTTCAATTTTACGACATGACTGGTCGGGGTGGTTTTCTAGGTAACCATTAATTCAGATATATCTATATATGGGGTTCTTGGTTCGCCGATAGTCGTTGGGGTGGTGTTACCTTGTACTAGGCTTGGTTGACTTGGATTGTCATCAGGTCATTATCTTCAGGGGTTTCCTTGGTGAGTACTTATCCGTGGTTGACGAATGATGAGAATAGATGCTACTGGGTTGTATCCGTGTTGCTTGCTGGTACACCAATAATTAAGTTGCACTGATTACTTTGCTTCCTGAAATATAAATATATGGGCAGAATCATATGCTCTTTATAATTACATAAGTTAAAACACATACAGCAATAATACACAATTTATACGATATTATATGTGGACTATTATTTGAAATAATAGTTGTTATTAATCGTACTAACGATGCTAACCTAATATGGGAACGGTTAAACTCAAAGATAGGACGAATAAAAGGAATTTATATTCTTTCACATGCATATTGCAGCAACACTAGACTACTATGAGATAAGCTAGGCAATCATAAAAAGAATGATTGTGGTCACAAAAATAACACGATATGAAATTTTCAAGATTTAGTGATTATATATATACTTATATATATATATATATATATATGCATTTGGCACATGTTCAATATTCAATACATTTTTAAATGTTATTCAACTCTCATCTACTTTAGCATTTACTTTTTTCTATTATATAACTACATGCGAGGTAGGTTACATGGTTTTATGAGAGGTCTCGATTTACTATAAATTTTCAAGTTTTTACTGTTTAAGCGCGTCCATGCCGCTTAAGAAATACATCTTTGTAGTTGCATGAGTTTACACAAACATTAAGTAGAGATTTGGGACTGGACATGGCACGAATGAGGACTTCTACTCCTATTCGCTCGATCATGTCCTCCCTTACTTTTTTTGCTTAAGGGTTATCAGGGAGTTCTGGGTTTAGGTCTTGCATCTCACTCGTCTCGATGTGATCTGATTTTGCTCTTTTTCTACGCGTTATTCTCAAAATTCTTCCGTAATTTAGGTTCAATGCGATTCTTATAGAATACGAGATCATGAATACGAATCCTACCGTCAGGAGGATATACCACCAAAAATTTGTTGAAAATAGTCCTATCTACAATTTACTTTCTTCATACGTCAATCTTTGGTCTTCATTAGTAAATAGGGGAATTTGAGAGTCTAAGGCTTCTTTTATTTTTTTTAGTGGTATAGTTCCCTTGACATTCTCTATTTTTGACCATATTGCAGTTTTCACTTCTTCGTTTTCAATATTAGGAATTGTATATGATAAATTGACGGGTTTGAAATTGACCACCTTGGGGCTTATTATATTCGTGCTTGTTGTTATCAGTGGTGTTTGTACCGTGGCTTCTTTGGTTACCAGTCGGCATCCTTGTTTTATGGTTATTGTTCCCAAGTCTTGTAATAGTAGTTCGGTTCTGTAGCTTGGATAGATTCTTTCTGTATTATTATAACAAGAGATAGTTCCAACTGTTTCCTTTGGAACAGAAAACAGCCACAGGTCGTTTCTAAGATGAATAAATATTTCCCGTTTAGTACTGCCTACTGGCGCTTCGCATGAATTGGGAATTTCCTCTTGTTGAGTCTTTTTTAAAAATATATCTAACATACAGGATCCAAGTTTAACATTATAAATAGGCAGGGTTAGTTGAAATTCTAGGTTTTTGAATGCTACGCATTCCTTCAGGTCCTGAGGATTTGCTAAGGCTTATTTTCTCCTGTCTTGATCGACTAGTAAGTATTCTGCTTCGGGGGTGATAGTCATGAATGAATTAGTTCTACCTATATTGGCTGGAAACGTGGAAATTTTATACAAGTCATATATGGATTGTTGATTTATTAATGGAATCGTTACTACTGCAAATAGTTGTTCATTTATTTCCGTGATGTGAACCTTTAGTTTGGTGTAGAAGGGGAACAGGTTAGCTACTTCTGGCTCTGTTGGTAGATGTAGACCGAACGTTAGATGTGTTTTTATTTCATCTAGGATATTTTTAGGTTTGAAGGGTCCACGAGGTCATATGACAAGGTTCCTCCAGTAAGGGCAAATAATGCAAATTCACATTTGCTAACATCAGTTGCCAAGTTAAGTAATGACATTGTCACTATGTCTAGTGATACCATGGTGAGACTCGAATCGGAAATCACACGATCTACTTAATTTTTTAAATAATTCATAATGCTTACTGTCTTTGATATTTTATTTGAAATTGCCTCAATTTTGTCTCTCTGATAATTGGCTATACTGGCTTGTATTTTTTGGACATGTAAGGTCACGTTCATGGCCTTATTTAGTTTTCCTATGTTTTCCCTTAGGATATTTAGGTCTTCTTTAGTCAATAGCCCCAATAAGCGTGAGGCTAATTCTCCTACGATTTGTATTAGATTAACTGATCTGCGGTATTTGCTTTTTCGAAAAAATACTTCGAAGATTCTTGTGATACTTTGCTTCAACTTTTGTATTTCGGTATTGAACAATTCAAATAGTGCTTGCAGTCTTTGTCTATACAATATTAAGAAAGATTGGTGAATCGATACTCTTAGGGCATTTTTCTCATTTATCTCAGGTAATGATTCGACGTAATTTTTGGTTGGTTCGTCTGCCATGGCCAATCTGGCACAGGTGTACTTGCCGTCAATTGTCCAGCATTTTTCCAGTACATATTTTTCTTTCTTTTTACTTTCAATAATTCTCCTTTTGTTGTCCAGATGTTGTCCTTGAACTAATATAGTTTGAGTCTCGGTATGCAATACTGGGAGTCTTGCCCTAAATTTCATATACATATTGCCGAAGGAGTTGGTCTTTGTAATTGTTGGTCCTGTGGACCATGACCATTTGGTGAACGTCGTTGGTTTCAAATGTGTTATCGTAATTAACTTTCCTTGGGACAGTTCATTGAGTGTGATTAATTCTGGTCTTGCATTGGTTGTGATATCCGTTAGTGAGGGTTGTATTTTCTCTGCTCTTGCCTCGAGTTTGGGCATAGTTGTCGTGGTATTTTTCTTTCTTTGTGGCTCGTCTATATTTTTCTTTACTACTTTTGGAGATACTTTCTTAGTAACGTTGCTTGCCGTATGGTCTTGCCATAGTGGCTTGAGGTATGTCCATATGCTTGGTAATTCATTTAGCATGGCGTAATTTCCATCATAGAGTTATTTTTCTTGGGAGTTGTCAAGAAGGAACCTTTAGTATATTTTGCCGTAGTATATTCACTTATAGATCCGTCCACATTACTTAATTCTCTTTTCCTTCTGTTTTCTCTATTGTTAGTTCCTAGAGCTTTATCGATTTCTGCCATTTTCTTGTCAAAGTCGTCCTCTATGAATTTTGACCTTAGTTTAGGAAGATTGGGAGGTAGATTTCCTGTATTATCCTTGTGGTGCATGTCTTTCGTGGTCTGCAGGCTTTTGTCCGATTTTAAGAATTGGAATATAGAGTCCTTTAATTCATTGGTATTCTTCTCTAGTCTCATTACTTGTTGAAATAGAGTTTCAAACGGTTTGGGATCTAGTTTCATAAATATCTTCTAGGCATTGTGGCTTGCAAGTAACGAATTCTCATGTTTGAAGATTATTCCATGTCTTACGATATCTTGAGCTATAGTTTGGGCAGCGAAGATTATCACGAAATTTGTTAGCCACATCCTTATTTGCTGTTTCTGGAATTAATACTTCATTAAACATAATATAGGAAGATTTTATTTAACTGATAATCGAACGGTAGTTTAGATTCCTATTATAGGGGATTTACTTTTTTTTCTTTGGTGAAGGAAACAAGGAGAGATTAAGATTCGTGGTCATAGAATATGTTGATTTACTATGGTAGACATACGGCTGATTCTTAGGCTAGGGGGGATGGTTGTTTTAATTGATTTTACACAAGAATTTTTCTTTTAATGTAAAAGGTTCGTGGGCTGACTTAATTATTTCAATTGGGAAAGTTTTTTTGATTTTTTGGTTACTTTTGATTTTGATTCATAAGTTTTTATTCCTTTAAATATAATTTCTTTTCTTTTTGCTTTATATATTACACTTCTTGGATTATATAAATACTGTTTGTAGTATTTTATTTCTTTGAGAGGGTCATGTGTTCCTTGGTATCTTACACAATCTGAATTTCCCTCAATTTTGCAAACTAATTTTTGTTTTCTACACTTGTCGAGAAGCAATAAATCTGTCTGACAAGGACCTTTAACGTACCAGTACCGAACTTTATGTTGTTTTTGTAATTTTCTGATTTCGTGTTGAATAAAATGGAGGTACTTGCCATTTCTACCGTGTTATTTTATTCCTAATTTACCTCTCGCTGGTCGATATTTGGGTGTGTTTGCAAAACTTAGACCGAGTTTATAGGATTCCACGTTAAATTTCCTTAAATCATACTTGACGTCCCATTTTTGCGCGAAGACTTCTTCCCCTGATTTATTCACAATGATCATTGCCGCTGAGTATATGACATTTTCTTTGGCGTGCTTTATACATATGAACTCTGTATCGATAATGGCTTTGGTCATTGTTCTGAAATGAAAGGTAGTTTCTATTGACTTTTGTCCAGTTAACTTTTTTCAAGATCAGTTATAGTCATGGTACACTCTAGGTCGAGGTCAAACTACCTTTTCACCGGCATTTCCTCATACAACGGGTACTAATTCATTCGACATAATTCGATCATCTAAAGCTCCTTATTAACCAATAATGAATATTTACTTTGAATGAACCAAAAAAAGGTAACTTCAGGTAGAAGTTGAACTACTTTTTCACCGGTGCCACCTTGCACCTGGCTATTTGTGTATTCGAACGTAATTCGATTCCCTAAAGGTCCGTACTCTAGTTTAACAAGTTTGAGCTCGGCTTTAACGAATTTTATAAAGGCTTAAAATTGTAGAGACTTTTGAGAAACTACTATATCATATCATTACTATACTATCATTACTACTATACTATATCATTTTTAACGCTTTCAGGTGTATTTAAGTACATTAAATGCACTAATAATTGTTTTGGGAGTTGTAGGCCTTCCAGTGTGGCCATTATGTCATTTCTTCGAATATTTTGTCGAGTGACTTTCCGACACAGCTGAGATAGGGACAGTTGGTCATTTATTATTTTTACTGCGGATAAACTTAAGTTTATGTGGGATTGGAAGCAGCACAGTTGCTCAAGTTCGATTTCGTGTAACCCAGGAATATTTTTTTTTCAAAATTTTTGTCTTTTCGCAAGAACTTCAGTGCTATTTCTTTATGTCTTTATATTTGCATGGGGTAACGTAAAAAATAGCCTATCCCATCGAAGGGTTTATTGGATTTATATACGTGTTATTTACACGTGTTGACGTATAAGGCCTTAAAGAAGCTTTCACCTTTTAACATGTGTCCTCGGTCTATTAATAGGGAGAGAAATTTTATGGGCCAAATTGTAGTTATGTTGTTATCGTCTTGATCGTACGACATATTGTTGGCGATATAATCGGATAACGAGCTATACTTTGTTGTTGGAATATGTTGTATCAAAATTCGGAAGGCCAGGTTGGCACTTAGTCTAGTGTGCTCTAGTGTTCTTGTCATTGCTCCTGCACTAAAGTTATTATGCACTAAGCTTGCCGTTAATCTTAGGATCATTCTTTGTTCCAACATTGTCTTTTGAGATTTCAGAAGACAATATAGTTTTGGACAGTCGAGATTTTCTACTGCTCTGATAAGTTCCATTTCTCTTAATGAATTCTCGATAACTCCCCATTCTTTTAATGATTCACTAATGTTATCTACACTGTCTTTTATTAAGATGTAATGAGGTTACATTTCCTAGTCTACAATTATTTAATTGCTGATGGCTTGGGTATCTCATCATGGTTACTTTTTTTTCTTTAATTTATTCTATTAGATTTTAAGTTTAATATAATCAACATACCGTATGGTTGCTTTCTTCGGCGTTTCACTTAACCAGTGGTTGAAGGTTACTCACATACCGTATCTGGAAACGTGTTCTTATATAGATTTTACCAGTAATTATGAAATAAATGATTACTTAATAGGAACATATTTTCAAAATTGTTATGGTAGTTTAAGGTATAATAATGATTATGAAATAATTAAAATAGTTACATAGTTGGCTACACGGTACGTTGCTTAGCGCTTTCAATTTGATGATTGTTTGTAACATGTAGCTGTTTACTTGGTCTTTCTAATTTTTGGTGTTTAATTTTCACCGGTATCCTTGGTCTCTTTTTCTTGTTTGAGTTGTTCTCCGTAAGCAGTATCAAGCTACGCGCCTTTCCCCGAAATGATAAACAAAGAAAAACGCAGAGGTTAAGTACCTCCCACGTATCGGACCTCTTTCCATCTTAATCGCATATTTTCACTTGTGTTATCACATTTTCTTCTAATGTTGGGGGTTTCAGGTAGGGTATTTTTTTGCAGATCACGCAATTAATTTTATTAGTCTTTTATATTGAGCTTTTATTATTTATCGAAAGTAATTTTTTTTTACCATTCGAAGTGTGAGGGGTACTACTACTGATTCTTAGTTAAAAGTATCTTTCAAAGTGGGTTTTTTGAGAAATTTTAAAATTTTAAAGAAAAAATTTTTTACCGTCCGAAATGTGAGGGGTACCACTACTGATTTCTAACTGATTTATTTTTTAAGGCTTTCGAAAATTAAGCTATTAAACTGTAATGCATTTTTATTTACCGTTATATTTTATTTAGCGTTAATTACTGCGACTAAAATACCCAATGGTTGATTTTCTTCAGCTTTGTACTTTATTAATTAAAAAGAATTAATTTGTTTTATATTGAAGGTGGTTCTTCCCTAACTTTTCATTCTGATGGCTATTTCTTAAGTTGAGTCGAATGAAGAGTTGTGTACTGATAATTACTTAAGTCTTAATATTTACTTAAGTCAAGGTTAAGTCTTGTCGTTCAAATTAGTTAAAGAAAAATACATCTACTTTTAAAGTGCCAATCTATTCTTCTCCCGTGGTGGAGTTGTCGCCGTGTGGCGGAGATGCTTACATTCATGCACAATATTATCCAAAAATTTGTTAAGGCATAAAGATTTGTTTCTTTATATTCCCTAAACGAAATTAAGATATATTATACGTTTTGTAGTAAACCGATAGATCAGAGTTAGTTTAGTCTCAATCTAAATGTAACAAGATATGATGAGCTGTAATCTATTTATTATGAAGACGAAAGCTATGAGAATTAAATTGTACAAAACGCGATAAATAAAACTTAATTGTTTTCCATTTTATTGTGAAGTTAAAATCATTTGGTACAAGAATCCTATCTGAGTAATGATTTCACAATCTTGCGAGAGGAAGATATTACGATGTCTCTAACACATAGAGTTTAAAGCAAAATAACATTTGCTTATTTTTGGCACTTATGGCTATTTATGGTACATCGTTTTCCTATATCGGATGATTCTGCTTCTTTGGCAGAAATAATACCATATGGTAGAGGTAAGCAATTGTCTATAACTTTATATGTTTATTCTTGTGATGTATTGAAAAGGACTCATTTTATTTGTCGATTTTAATCTGTCGGTGGCATACGTTTGTATCACGAAGGTGCCGCACGAAAGTGCCACGTGACTAAGGGGAGGGGGGGTCCTACATTTTATTACAATATTACCTATGTTCTCTGTCACCTTTTTTTGGGGGGGGGGGTTTGGGTAGGAATGGAATAGAAAGTTAAAGTGGTTTAAAACATTGCTGTTGTTTCCTTTAATTCGGGGTTTTTAATATATGCCACTGAATAACAACAAATTTTGAGATTTGGGTCGTTTTTATTACTCTACGGGATCAAGATTCTGTTCACCTATTTATAAATTTTATCGTTTCCACTTTCGTTTGATTAAATTAAGGATTACCCTTGACTCATATATACTGTATATAAATGTTTGGTATTATTTTAATAACTTCAGTTCAAATACGTATGTGTCTCAGTGAATACGTACTTTTAGAACTCTTAACCAATATGAATTTCATAAGGCTTGACTTAAAGAATATGTTTTTAATTAGTTTATTTTACAAGTCTTGGTTGGAGGATAAGTTTAGCAAGGATATTAGGTTGGAACAGTTTACAAGGTTGGTGATAATTATTAAATACCACTTTCTCCTTATATGAGCGTTTGTTATAATGATAAATTTGTAGGGTTTTCCTCTTCTTTTTTTGCGAGAATCTATAGAAATTGGATTTGGCTTTTTTTTTGCTATGACTCGTGAATTAGGCCAAAATCCCGGCCATATTTCTACAAGTATAATGGCGTAGTTTACTTTCAAAAGTTCCCTGTTAATAAAAGGATTTTGTTTGTTACATTAATTTTTAATTGACTTTTTTTTCTTCAGGTCTATTATTTTTTGTCTGACTGTTAAGGCAGAACAATATTTGCTATCTTTTAAGAGATATTAGCCTAGTTTTATACATTGGTATCATTTCAAATATTATACCTAAGTCTTTTATCTATGAGATATCATATTTTGGGATCTCAATTATGGGCTTTATTCTGTTTACCCCTTCTGGTAAGCTATTTTTAGTAAACTTCTGCATTATATATATATATATATATATATGTATATGTATATATATATATGTATATATATATATATATATATATATATATATATATATATATATATATATATATATATATATATATATATATATATATATATATATATATATATATATATATATATATATATATATATATATATATATATATATATATATATATATATATATATATATATATATATATATATATATATATATATATATATATATGTGTGTATATATATATATATATATATATATATATATATATATATATATATATATATATATATATATATATATATATATATATATATATATATATATATATATATATATATATATATATATATATATATATATATATATATATATATATATATATATATATATATATATATATATATATATATATATATATATATATATATATATATATATATATATATATATATATATATATATATATATATATATATATATATATATATATATATATATATATATATATATATATATATATATATATATATATATATATATATATATATATATATATATATATAATATACGACTGATGCTGGATAATTTTATCCGAGACGAAGTTTGCATGCTTTACAGGTTTGCGTTTATAACGCAATTTATTTAATTGCGTTACAATGCCTCTCAATAATTAAGGAATTTTCTGGCCTAGGATATAGTTTTATTTTGTCTTTTTTACTGTTACAGGTTATTCTTTTTATGCTTTAATTGCGCGGTTCATTCTCGTACCCTTTGATTTGTTTTTTAAGATAATTTTGGTTAAGTTTTACCACTGTAATTGTTAGGGTTTTTCTTTTGACGATTATTTTGACCTTTACCTATCATATATGTTATATATCCATACAGTACGGCTCTGACTCATACAGCCGGTAGGGTTCCGCTGTTCTTGCTAGCGATGATAAGACTAATGGATTGGCTAGCCAACCGTTGGTTGCAAATTTAGTTTATGGTACAACACTTTTTGACAATTTCATGCATTTTTTGACTTGTGGGGGGTACCTAATTTTGTCTCTCAAGACTATCTAAACTGCTTGAGTGACACGCGACTAGTCCTAGGTTATGGGGACAATTTGTCAAAACAATTCCACTTAGTGTGGTTGTCACATTTATCTTACAAGATATGTGTACTTAATTTGAATTTTGGCACTTAGGAAATTCATTAAACCGAAAGTATTACGAGACTGAGACCGTGAAACCGCCATTTTCAGGTCTTCTCATGTCCTGCTCATATTATACTGCCCTTGCGGTTTTGTTTTATTATTACGAACTTATCTTTTTTTGTCAGAATTACATCTTATTATTATGGGTTGAGACATACATGCGAGGACTAGTCTTTAAATTCTACAATTTTGATTTGTTTTTCACGTTAAGGGTTATTGATATTCTTTGTTTTGCGTCAATTTTCTAGTGCTTATTTTTCTTTTGAAACAGTATATTAAACTTATTTTGTGTATTTTGGCTTATGGCACGCCAAAATATATTTGAAATATAATCATGTATCGATATATAAGTAAGAGTATATCGAAGATATCATTATTTGAGACCAAACGATATTTTCCGACCATCTTATATTCATATGGGTCAATTTTTTTCGCCATTGGGTTTAGCGTTTTTTTTTGTATTCAGAGATCGTTTCAGCACGTTGATTAATTTATTCTTATGAATTTGGTTTTCAAGCAAAAGGACTGTTTGTTATAGGAATCCACGGAGCCTAGAGTAAACTACGGTATACGGGTTAATTATCTTTATTATAATCAGCGAAAAAAGGAAAGTGTTTTAATTCGATAATAGTATACCTAAGTAGCTGAACTGTCCTAAATCTTCGTTACTTCGACGGTGTCTGGAAGTTACGGGTTTTTATTTACTATCGGATCGACGTTTTAGATTGAGTCAATTTGGGATGGATGTGAAATGCCATTTACGGGGGCTTATTATTTTGTTAACTTTTGTTTGAAAGACTACTTCTGATTACGATTTGCATGAAAGCCCTTTTTGAATTTTACTGTGAGAGTCGGTTACTAGGAATTTGCATTTTACACAGAGTCGCATTAACTACATAGGCAACTAATAACTATTAGAGAAATGATATCAATTTGGTAGCAATCGCAAAAGAAGATTTTTTTTTTCTCGTTTGGTGATTTGCAGGAGTCTTTAGAGAATTAAGCTTATTTTGAACGTTAAAAGAATGCCTTCGGTTCCCATTGGCTGTTTTTAATTTTCTTTTTATTTTACTAAAAAGGATGATTTCTTTTGATAATATAATCTTTTCGTCATTATGTATCTTGCACATGGATTAGTGATTCATGTACAATGTCGAGGAAAAGAAATATAATTCTACTTGCGATTAATTTCAACTGGGGAGAAAAATTTTTTGCGAAATTTTTGACCTTATCTACGTGTATATGGATCATGTTTTATTAAGGAATGTTGGATATAATTAGTGCGGTAAAAACTGGTACATAATTCTTTTGCCGAATATGTACTATAGGTTTTTGAGTATTCTATAAATTTCACAGCGAGTTAGGGTCACTACTTCCGGTCTTTTTTGTGATTAAATTTGAACTTCTTTAATAGTTATAAAAGGAATATTATTTTTGTTGATCTTTGAGTTAAAGGTTGTTGTTAGTCTTGCTGTGAGAAGCGGTTATTAAATATTTAGGTAACTAATTCTGCATTTTGTATGTATTGCTATGATGCTAATGGCAAAATGAAATATTCCTAGGATAACATGGTACTTTGACCTATCGTCTAAACGTGTAATCGAGGTTTCTAATGCCGTAATATCAAAGATACCAGATTATGTCTTATGGTGGACGTGAATCGTCACCATTGTCATGATAAACCTCCATCACAGAACACAGTTAATACATTCTAGAATCCCGTGTTTGACTGTTGTTGGAATGACTTTTTTTGAATAAAATATCCCATAAAATTGATTTTAGAAGGAGTTGAATCTATTTTGAAGGAGCTCTGAGTTTATCGAACATCCAAATGAAACTAATCAAGACTTTCGAGGTTCGATACGCCGAGAGCTCCCTAGATCGGTATTAGAATACTTCACTAAATTTAAAAAAGTTTTGAGTTATCGTGGTTTGGGTTTATGGACTGACATCAAATCGAACCCAGCACGCGGATTCGATCTTCATGCACTGAAAACAACTGCATGCCAAGCGATCCCCCGGGAGTCTTTCTTTCACCTACTTTGGAGGTTACCCGTGACAGGTAAAGCTGGGCTGGCTGTCTACCGCACTTTCTCCTTTGTGACTGAATTTGTAATACATTTTTTTTTATTAATTAGGGAAATACTATATTCTGGCTAGCAGAAATATAGCTAATCTAGTTTAACAAGATCTCGCTCGTGTTACAAGTTTGTTCATTATATCTTGTCGCTAAACGCTATATCCTATAAAGCGCACCCACTTTGCTATATTAGACTTGTAGAAAAAAATATTTTTTTTTCATTTAATGATAAAAGAATTTTTACCTCCTTTTTTTGCGCTCAATTATTTCCATGATTGATATTCCCTAATTTTCTGTATCTTCCGGTAATGGTTGTGTGTTGGGTGTTCCATGTGGTGCAGATACTTCTGGGGAATTTTGGCCTGTTGTAACATTTGCTAGGGCGCTAGGGTACTGGGTCCTCATAATTATGTTATTGTCCATCGGAGGATTTTGTTGAATAGATTCGACTTGGTGTTTGATATGTTGATACGGGGCTTGGTTTAGGATTTCAACATACGTAGGTTGTGAATACGTCGAACATGGCCCTTCGTTGTTAGCAAGACAACTTCCAAAATGGGGGTTCTGGGGTAGGTTAATTTCAACGGTAAAATATGTTGACACCATCTTCTCTAGGTTTGAGCAGAATTCTCTTTGTTTCTGCAATTCTCTGGTAATTTCGATTTGGTTTTCCTTAAGTTGATTCTCTAAATTGTCCTGTTGGAGTTTGATTATTTCTTTCTGCGCCTTCAGGTTGTCGTATTTATGTTGTAAGTCTAAAAGCTTTACTCGTTCTGGTGCCAGAACTTCTTGTATCGCTATTGTCGCGGATAGCACAGTACTTTTTCTGTACTCTTGCACTTTCTTGCCAATTTCTTGCATTTTATTGTTTAGTACTTGTAATTTGAGGATTTTGTCGGGATAATTGTATCCCTCAACAAGCGTGGCGTCGCTTATTGATTCCATTTCATTCTGGATTTTGGCGGTCTGCTCTTTAACTTGCATAAACTGGGTTTCGAGTAATTTATCCATTTGTATAGTTACTAGGATCTCGTTTATTTTTTTGTTTATTTCTTCCTGAGAAGCCTTAATTTCTTTAAGAAACTTAAGCGTTGCCTCCATCATACTTTTGATTTTTAGTCTCTCTGTTGTTAATTGGGCCAAGGCGTCTAGAAGTTTAAATCGTACTTGTAATAGCTGGTCCATATTCGTTATGTCTGTAACGGGGTGGCTCTAGGTATTTTATTGTGTCTTTTAGAGGATGGTTTGTACAATTCTCAATCTTCTTCTATCTTCAAGGATTTTTATCGAACTGGGATTCAATTCATCTGGACAAATTAATTATTAACTTATTTTGACCTTTTGCGAATAACTTTCATTGACGTGTCTTATTCAAACACCTTTGTCTTAAGGGTTTTTTTCAAGATTCTCACTTCGTCCTAGCATTATTTTATGATTTTTTGGGGTACTTAATCTCTAGACGTATTTCCATTTATCTGGTTTCTTACTTACTCTGCCAGACTTTGTGGTAACTTTTCGTTCGCCTTCTGGCGTTTTAATCTTTTTTGACTTTCCCGTAGAGATCAGATCAAATTTCTTATACTATTTTAGTAGGAACTTTTGACCTTTTAATTTTGCGGCTTTAGCATGGGCCGCAGCAGAAGCCGGTTTTCGTTTTTGTGCATCTTGGGGGTAGTCAGGATCTGATTCATCGTCAGATTCACTAGAGCTAGTCTCTGAAAATTCATTATTTGGGCTTTCGGGGGCGGTCCTTTGCGATTTAGGGGTATCTCCTGCCCTTGCTTCATGTATTTCGTCTCCTTTTGAGGTAGAAGGTTAATTTTCCATTTCTTCACGCTGAAGTCCTGTTTCAGGGGAGTTAAAAGATTCTTGGGAACTCTGGGAGGAGTCAAATTTTTGGAGAATGTCTCCATTGTTTGAATGCCATATCCTAAGGGGGATGGGGTATTTTTTGTAACAAGGTCTGTTGTCAGGAGGTTGATTCCTTGGGTTTGACTTTGGATACAGTTATGTGATGGTATTGTGCTAGATTTTCATCTTCAGGGTGTTCCTGGGTCCAAGGCTTTGTACTTTGTCTTGTTTTTATAGGATAGTTGATAAAATCCATAGCTTCTCTCAAATTTTTTATATTTCCTTTGTTTGTATCCCTAGTTGGAGTCTTCCTTATTTTTGTACCCGGGGTTTCCATAGCTCTGTTCAATTCATCTTGTAACGATAGGGGTCTTTCTATCGGGGTTACCGGGGACACCATGTCATCAGAGAATCTTTTGGGGGGACATGGGGTTGAAATTCTATCGGGGAAAAATTGGGTCTTTGGGGACAGCGTATAATCTAACTCTTCCGAGCTTTCTGATGATGAACTCTTTGGGATTTTTGGTGTTCTTATTGGTACAGGTATTAAGGATTTTCTTTTAGGGATGACTAGATTTTTCATGGCCAAAAATTTCATCAAAATTTTCCTCATTGCTATCGTTTTCGAAATAGTTTTTTTTTAAATTGAAGGGTTTTAACTCGGATAGCCTCGACCTAGGGAACTCATTTTCCGCATTTGATGAATCTGAAGATGAGGGTTCGGGTGCCCACCTAACTTGGTATTTGGCACCTTTTATGCGGCTAACATCCGCCTTATGTGTTCTTCCGTTGTCTGGGTTTATCATTTTAAAAGTAAAATCATTGTCGTATTTTTGATTATCCTGTAGGGTCCCGAATACTTATAGGAAAGTTTTTTGCCTTCTAACTTAGCTTCATTTTTTAAATATACACAGTCGCCTACCTTAAAATTTATGTTCCCTTTGACTTTGGACTCGTTTCTCAACTCTTGGTTCATCTTACATTTTTCTAACTCTTGTCTAACTATTTTATAGGTTTTCATTATTCTATTTATAAAATCTTGCTTATAGTCTTCTGTATTAGTGTAATACTGCCTAGATTCTATAATTTCTTGATAAGGTACTCAAAAATCACGGCCGAATAAAAGAAAAAATGGACTTTCTTTAGTCGTTTCAGAATGAGCGGTGTTAATTACATTGGTTAAGTAAGGTAGATATAGATCCCAATCGTTTCGATTGTTTTTTGTATAAATACTCATGACATTGGAAAATATTTTATGCCTATTTTCAATTTTTCCATTAGCTTGGGGGTGGTAGGGAGAAGTTAATAATTTTTCTATTTTAAGGAAACTCATTAAATCTTTTATTGCTTTAGAAACGAAGTTAGTTCCGTTATAACTAATAACCTTTTCAGGGACACCAAATTTTAAAAATATTTTTGCTAACGATTTACTTGTGGTATATGCGCCTTGATTTTTCAATGCTTTGGTGAAAGTGAAACCGGTAAAATGGTCGATGACTGAAAGAACGCAAGTATGACCTCTGTTAGAGACAGGTAATCCTCCACTTGTTCCGTATAGATCAAATGAAACGATACCGAAAGGGAACCTATCTACTGGCACTCTTCCCATTGGGAGATTAGGATACGTTTGGGGATTTTTCCTTAAATTACACGCTTCACATTTATTTATATAATCCTTAAGTTTTGTTAATCCCTCCGGAACATAAAAATATTGTCTTAACTTGTGAAAGGTTTTAGGTGTTCTTAAAAGTACACCTATATCAGCATGGAAATATTCAAAGGCAGGTATTATTAAGCTTTGGGGGAGTACTGGGACTATTAAAGTTTGATTTCTATCTGTTTCACCTATTATTATCCTGCAAAGGATTTTTTCGTCCAAATCATAATAAAAGTTGTCTATTTCCCTTCTTAGGGCTATGAACTTATCAGGGAGGTTATTGTAATTCACAAAATAATTAATGAGAGCCAAACACATTTCATCCTTGGTTTGGTTTCTTTTAATGTTAGCTATCGATAAGGGGCTATGATTGCCTTCGTCTCCTTCTATTTGGGCTTTAGGTTTACTCTTCTTATGTTTTCGTTTACTGGAATGAATGGCATTCAATTGTTTAGTTTCATTGTCTGAGGGGGTATCCTCAGGGATCCTACTTAGGTAATCATTGGGAGCATTTTGTTTACCGGTAACATGTTAAAATTCGTAATCTAGATCTGGGATTTTCATTATCGATCTAGCTAAGATTCCAGTTGGGTTTTTGAATTTATTCAGGTACTGTAAGCTCTTATGATCCAAACATAGCTTAAACTTTCGACCAACTAAATAATGTCTGAATTTGTCTAAATGGTAGATTATAGATAGTAACTCCAATTGCGTTGCAGCATAACTTCTTTCGCCTTTTGATAGAGTTCTACTTGAATAGCATATTACTTTCTCTATATACTGAGGGGGTTTTTGTAAGGGATTGGGGTAGTTTTTTATAGGGATTAATTTGGAAAGGATTGCACCGATGCCCGTAGCTGAGGCGTCAGTGGTAACCACGAATTGACCTTATTCAAAGTCTGGTAGGGACAGTACTGGTTCAGAGATAAGTGTTTTCTTGAGAGTATCTAATGAAGTTTGAGCTTCATTCGACCAGGTGATATTTTGACTGGTCCTTTTAGTCAGGTTCGTTAAGGGTTTTGCAATTTGGGCGTAGTTGCGTATGAATTTTCTAAAATAACTTGTTAATCAATAATGCCTCTTAGTTGTTTCATAGTTTTTGGCGGTTTGAGGTATTCTAAGCATTTAATTTTTTCGGGGTCTGGTGATATTTGACCTTGGGTCAATATTATTCCTAATAAATTTATTTAGGGTTGAAGTAAATTTACTTTTTCAGGTCAACATTTAGGATTACCCTCTCTGAATTTTTCGAAAACTTCGGTCAATGTTTTTAAATGGTTCTCTGGGGTCTCTCCTACTTAGATCACATCATCCACAAAGTGGATAATATTTTCTATACCTTGTAAAAAGTGTAACAGAGGTCTACATAATGCACTTGAACTAGTTTTGAGACCGAAGGGTACTCTCAAATATTCATAAGAGCCACATTCTGTCGTCAAAAATGCCATTTTATAAACGTCATTATCTGCTATCTTAACCTGATGATAACCTTGCGTGAGGTCAAGAGATGTAAAAATTTTATTTTTGGTCGAGATGGAGTCTAGAATTTCGTCAATTCGGGGCAGGGGAAATTTGTCGCTAACTACCTGCTTATTTAAGGCTCTATAGTCTACTACCAGCCTAAGGTCCTTGTTCTTTTTGGTACAAGTATAACGGGGGCTGAATACGGGCTGATACTTGGCCGTATAATATTGTTTCTTTCTAATTCGCGGATTTTATTTTTTAACCAATCTTTATAGGGATGAGGGATGCGATAGGGCTGCTTAGCTACAGGTAACCCTGTAGTTTGGATAAAATTTTCATAGAACGGTATCAATCCAATATCTTCTTTTTATTTGGAAAATATATCTCTAAAATTCTAGAGCGATTCACATAATTTTTCTTTTAATTTCGTGTCTTCGATATGGTCTAGTTCAAATTTTTACAAAAAGTTGGGTCTTTTTAGGTGGTACCTATTCTTTGGATTACTAACACCAATTCTTTTAACTAAGCTTTCCTTGAAGTTTTTCCATTTGTTTAGCTTTTGCTCAGAAATAAATTGTATTTCAACGAGGCATGTTCCCTTTTTTAATGTAACCATATCATTTTCATGCGTATTGGTCAACCAAATAAAGCCTTCTCCTTTCTCATATAAAATGATCTGTTCCTCACAGAACAGGTTTTCTGGGATTTCTTTACACGGTGATACAAACCAAATTTCGGAATTGTCGTTTACAGGGGTAATCATTTGTGAAATTTGAACTCTTCGCATTGTGTTCTGGGAGATTTTTGTTTTACGCACTGTAGATCCGTAATATTTGTCTTTTGAATAGTTTTCTATTAAGTTAATGTTGGTGATTGGTTACGTTGAGTGTTCCGATTTTTGAGTTGGTTGTAAGGAGATAGTACTAAGATTTATTATTTTATTCCAAAAATCAGCTATTTTCTTTATCTCTGTTTGTCTATACTCCTGCATTTTCCCTATTTTTGCTTTTATTGACTCGAGCCATTTGCTGCTTGATTTTCTCCCACAGGACGAGAGATGGGGCACAAAAGACTGTATTCTATTCACTGTTGGTTCCCCTCTCTCCACGCGTTGGAGAATAGGATCGTATGGATACACGAGTCTGTTATTTGCTATATCTAATAAAACTTTATTAGATCTTAGAAAATTAGCACCGATTATAGCCTCATATGAGAAATTTTTGCATATAATGAAATTTGTAGGAAAGACTCTATTATCTTTTGTCACAGCTAGACGTATGGAGCCTATAGCTTCCAGTCTATGACCTGTGACACTATTAAACTGGGAATATTGAAATTTTTCCGTCGTTTAATATGTACTGGTAGTCTATTAAATATATTCAAGTTTATTATGTTAACTGATGCACCGGAATCTATTAACGCTTTGAAATTAATACTTGTAACACCAAAAATTATTTAATATAGGTAATGTGTTATTATTATCGCTTAAGGAAGGTACAACTATTGGAAGGGACTTATGAAAAATACTGGCCTCCAGGGTCCCGGTTAATTTTCTTGGGGGTCTAATTCGTTTCCATGTGCACTTATTTGATAAATTGGCGTTTGACATTGGGGCTCGGTGGGAAGTGAATTGGGTTCACTACCAATTGAAGTTCCGAGTTGATTGACATTTGATTGTCTTGGTTGCCACGTATTATTGCGTGGGTTAAAATTTCTTGTGCCGACGGCTCGCGGCATTTGATCATTTTGTATTGACGAAAAATTTCTTTCGTTTCCCGAAAAAATTATTTCATTTCCCGTAGGGAAAAAATATCTTCTGTCATCGCTCGTATTCCTATTAAATCTAGTCGGATACACTGTCCTTGAATTAAATTGGTACGTTTTTTGTCGCGTATTTGGGTTGGGGAACCGATATTTATTTTTGTCAGTTGAGGGAAGGATTTGAATAGGGTTGGGGAGGCGTATATTGGGAAGGATTCGAATACACAAATCCTTGTTGGTACGGGCTGCGGAACGATGGGAGGCGTGGGGGGTTATTTCTATAGCTTCCTGACCCATTGGCATTTAAGTTTGTTCTCCCGAACAAACGGTTATTAAAACTGGGGGTTGCTGGCATATAGTTGTTTCTCGTACGGCATTCCCTGGCGATATGTCCTTGTTTATTACATGCATAGCATATAATTGGGGGGTTGTTTACATAGTTTGTCGTGTTCGTGGGTACAAAACGCACCGTTCTTTGCCTGGTAGGGGTTGGAGATCTATTTTGGTTCGGTTTGGGTAAATTATCTCTCGAAAAAAAATCCTGGGGAAATTGCTCGTGATCGTCGCGGAGTTGAATTTTCTACATTATTTATTCTTGACTTATTGTGGTTTGCCACAATCGAGTCAATTTCGATCATTCTCTCCACTTCCTGGACTGCTAGTTCTAATGTTTGAATATTCTTTGATATTAACATTCGGTATAGTTTGGGGCTCAAACCTTGCATGAAAGCATTTAGTACAATTTTATTATATAAAGAACCAGATTCTTTCCCGTATTTAGCTTCAATAGATACCATTACTTTGTGCAGATATTCTCTAACATTTTGGGTTTCGTCGAATGATACAGTTCCGTGCTTTAATTTGTGTGTTGAACTGGTTTCAACGAATCTTTCCTGGAACGCTTTTAGCAATTTTTCTATTGAGTTTATTGGAAGGCTGTTGTCTTCCCCTATAGTATTTTCTATTTGTTTTAAGAATGTTTGTGCTTGTCCCTTAAGTCTCATTAACAACATGCCTATTAATGATTTTAATTCCGTTTGAGTTACTTCTACGAATTGGTTTAATTGGATAATAAATTCGTCTACATCTGAATCACCGTTATATGAGGGAAGAGATTTTGAAATTTCCACTGGCAATAATTTTTTGCTTTAATAATTGTTCGTTTTGATCTAACGACATATTGATTTGTTTTTTTGTCTTAATAGGTTATAGTTCGGCACTGGTTTTATTTGTTTTGATACTATGTAAATTCGATACTTTTAAATTATATTTTTTTGCTACTATTTCTAGGGGACTTAGGCTTAACAATATATTGCACTTCAAAGCATGCACAAAATATTACACTTCAAAGCATGCACAAAATATGGCACTTCAAAGCATGCAAAAAATATCTCACTTTGCCTATGCGTAATATTTCTCAATAATCTTCTTTTGTGTAAAATGTTGTCATTGTGTTTATGCTCCTTTAAACAGGCGCCGCGCCACTTCTAACGGGGGGTTTTCATAAAAATTAGAAAGAGGCTTATACTTATTCTGCGCCAATTCTAATGGGGGGTTCTTAATAAAAAAGGGGAGGTTCTTTATTTATTACCTTAAGTTCTCTTCTTTGCATATGAATTCCTCAGTTAATTATTTCTATGGGTAATTTTCAGTTAAACTCTTAGCTGACGGTTTGTGAGTAGCATATATAAGTGGAGGCGGAACTTCGTGTGTAGGGAGCTTAAATTAGCAGTATAAATGGGGAGCTTGCATCAACTTCCATACTGAGTCGAAATCAGATTGAATGGATTCAGGTTCCCTTGAGAGCGAGTGGAGCCACAAGGACAAGCTATCTTGAGAAATACTAGATAAGGAGAATAAAATAAAAAAGTGATGTGTTTATTTACTCACATAATCAGAACAGAGCTTTGGGTATATCAAAACACTTGCAGTAAATGACACTAGGTTAAAACCGCTCACAGGTAATACAAGTAACGTTCAGTACTACTGTCTATTGAATTCACACAAGATAATAAATTGAAATGAGTCTATTATAAAACTGGCCCGAGTCTCAAGTAAGACTCTCATAAGATTCAAACAAGATTGACATAAGACTGGAAAAAGACTAACTGCAAATGGCTAAGTTCGAAAATACTATACTCTGAGATTTTAGCCGAAGTTTAAATTTGGGCGTTACTAAAGAGTGCATTATACGGATCCTATTGGTCCTCTATTACTATTGGACAGTGCTGTGCCAATCAACTATTCGATTTTAACTAACTTTTGATACGATTTATTACTCTTTAAAACTTCACTTTGTTATTTTTCTTAGCTGAATAGAGTTTTTACCCTATAATTAGAGCGAGCTACATAGTCTTACGCTGTATCTCAAGAAAATGTTTTTTAAAGCTTTACCTTGTAATTACAGCGGAATATTTAGTTTTACTTTTGTATCTAGAAAAACTAATTTTCCAAGTTTTTGCCTTGCAATTATAGCGGAATACATAGTTTTATTTCTTATCTTAAGTGACCATCTGTTGATCGTTTGGAATTTCAAACTCAAGATTTAGATTACATGGTTGGTTGCATGTCATGTGAAATTGGTCATTCTGAATATTTATTGCTGTTACCTTTTTTGTGGGAACGATTTTTTTCATAGTTACAATTGTAATACAATGTTTCGCTACTTTTTAAATTTGACAATTAAGTATTACTTGAATTCTTTGGGTTTATATTCTGAGCAATTTTATTTTACTTAGAAAATTTCGGGGTCTTGGAAATTGATTCCATTACAAGGGCACTTCATATGGAAGGGGTCGTCCTAGAAACTTCAAAAAGAGCTCAAACGATTGGAAATTAAGAGTTGTAGTGCCTTTTTAAATAGTCAAAAGGGATTGGAGGGCAACTAGCCTTCCCCCCCCCTCGCCCATCATTACCCCAAAGACATCCAGTCAAAATTTGGAGATAGAAATTTTTTTCAGCGTAGTTGAGTACCAGATAGAAAATATGTTTTTGAGGAGGACACTTCCCCACAACCCTCAAGGCAAGGGTTTTAAGTTATGCCCTCGGAGCATATAAGGTTTTTATAGAAGGTGTTATCGTAGAGACTTCAAACTGGGCTAATTTAATTTGTAATTCAAAGGGCTAGTACACTTTTTAATATTCAAAAGTGATTGGACGGTAAATAGCCCCCCCCGCCCATTATTAACCCAAACACATCCAATCAACATTTTGAGATTTTGTCTCAAAATTTTGATTGGATTTGTTTGGGGTATTAATGGGCGTGGGAGGCTAGTTGCCCTCCAATCACTTTCGACTATTAAAATGGGCACTACCTAAACCAATTCAATGAGCTCTTTTTGAAGTTTCTACGACATCTCCTTCGATGCGAAGTGCCCGGGTATGGAGAAAAAAAAATACATTGTACCAACATAGATTTTTACTTAGGCAGCGTTATTGCACTGCCTATGATATGACGATTTTGGATGGTAAAATTGATAAAAAGCAAGTAGATATGAGTAATAGGTTTAAAATCTGCCTTCCCAGGACATGCCTTAAGAAATGAGTGCATCCCGCTTACAAAAACAGTGGATTATCTGAAAATTAATCATAGGAAGGGACAAAAAATGATTGAATAAAAATCCAAGCTGGAATCAAATGCATGATAATCTAATTTGAAGTCTACCGCTGTACTGACAAAACCACACCTAATAATGTAATTTAATATATGGATTTTTTAGGAGTTTAACTGTGTAGCTTATTAAGAGGGACTGGAGTAGAAAGTTGCAGGTGTTCCTGCAAACCTCAAGTTAAGGGTTTTGGCCCAAAATTATTACAATGATATCGTGTTATGCTTTTAAGATTTTCCACTTAAGAAGTAGCACCAAAAATGTTACTTTCAGGGCTATATCTCACTTACGAATGGTAGAATTGATAAAAAGCCCGTAGACATGATCCAAAGTTTTCAAATGAGCCATTAAACACCACTCTAAAAAGTTCTAGTAACCCACTCACCCTAGCTTTTCCACTTGAGACATGGCATCAAAAGTGCCGTTTTTAGTGCTATTTGAAACTTATAGATGTTGGAATTTATAAAAGAACGTAGATATGAGCAATATTTTTATATGAGCTATCAAAAATCTATCAAAGATGTTCTGGTAGCCCGCTAGCCCCACCCATCGAGAAATGACATTAAAAGTGTCTTTCTTCGTGCCATTTGGCACTTGCACACGGCAAAAAGTATATAAGCAACGTACATATCAGAAATAGCTTTTGAATGAGCTCTTATGTATCTCACTAGGATGTTCTAGTAACCTGCTAGGCTTGGAATAAAGAAGAAAAAATTAAAATACCAAAAAAATAGTCTCATTTATTTTACAAGAACAGAAAATTACAATAAAAAACTTTTATCAGATAATAAGACACCTCTTAAAAACTGTATTTTTTCATTGTGGAAATCAGTAAATCAATGGCGTAGTAGCAGGCTGACAGAAGACACTTGAGTGAGAAACATCTTCCAGTCAGGAAAACAGTGACACACGGACCTGAAATGAAGATGAAATCAAATCAAGGTACATATAAAAGAAAGATTTCGCCCCTTTTTTGTTATCTTCAGAGCTTAACGGTTGCAATAATAACGCCATGAATCTTGTCTTTTCTGAATACTTTTGACTTACTCATCAAATCTCATCCACTCTTGTTCGCCACCTCATCAAATCTGTGTGTTATAAAATTAAAACCTTGCAAAATAGATCTTCTGCTTAGATGAAGTGCAACAAAATTGTTTTCAGCTTCAAAATTCTGCTCAATCCACATTTATAAGGTTTTAATGATATGCAAATACATTTCCTAAATTTTGAAGGAAAAATACTTTGATATGGCTTTATTGTAATTTTGGAACTAAACCTTGAGAAAAAGAAACTGATAATTGAAAATTAAGGTAAAATTGTGTTTTGTCAGAATTTCAATCAGTATAGACCTGTCATGTAGGCAAATTTAAGGACCCTCTAGAGAGAGAAGGAGTGAAGGTATGTACTTCAAAATATCTTCCCGGGACATACTTTTGTATTTAAGTACTATCTGAAGCTTATGCGCTATCATAGGCAGCGCGCTAGCGCTGCCTAAGTAAAGAACGATGTGGGCACAATGTGTTTTTTTTTCCATGCCCTGGCACATCGTATCGAAGGAGTTGTCATAGAAAAGTCGAAAAGGGCTCATTTGACTGCAGATTGGAGTGGCTAGTGCCCCTTTTAAAAGTTGAAAGTGATTGGAGGGTAACTAGCCCCCCCTCCACGCTCATCATTCCCCAAAACTCATCCAATTGAAATTTTGAGATAGCCATTTTGTTCAGCGTAGTTGATTTCCAGATAGAAAATATATTTTTAAAGAGGACACTCCCCAAAACCCTCAGAGCAAGGGTTTTAAGTTATACCCAGGGGGCATATAAGGCTTTTATAGAAGGCGTTGTTGTAGAAATTTCAAAAAGCTCATTTGATTGAAAATTCAAAGGGCTAGTGCCCTCTTTAATAGTCGAAAATGATTGGAGGGCAACTAGCTTCCCCTACCCCATCATTCCCCCTAATACATCCAGTCAAAATTTTGAGATAGTCATTTTGTTCAGCGTAGTTGATTTCCACATAGAAAATACCTTTTTGAGGATTACACTCCCCTACAACCGTTGGGGCAAGGGTTATAAGTTATGCCCTGAGGGCATATAATGTTTTTATAGAAGGCGTTGTCGTAGAAACTTCAAAAAAGGCTCAGTCAATTGGAAATTCAAACGGCTAGTGGCCGTTTTAATAGTCGAAAGTGATTGGAGGTAAATAGCCCCCCTTCCACGCCCATCATTCCCCAAAAAACATCCAATCAAAATTTTGAGATAGCCATTTTGTTCAGCGTAGTTGAATTTCAGATAGAAAATATGTTTTAAAGGAGGATATTCCCCTACAAACCTCGGGGCATGGGTTTTAAGTTATGCCCTGGGGGCATGTAAGGTTTTTATAGAAGGCGTCGTCGTAGAAAATTCAAGAAAAACTCATTTGATTGGAAATTCAAAGGGCTAGTGTGCTTTTTAATAGTCGAAAGTGATTGGAGGGCAACTAGCCCCCTTCCACGCCCATCATTCCCCCAAACATATCCAATCAAAATTTTGAGATAGCCATTTTGTTCAGTGTAGTTGTTTTCCAGATAGAAAATATATTTTTGAGGAGCACGCTCCCCCAAAACTCTTGGGGCAAGGGTTTTAAGTTATGGCCTGAGGGCATATAAGGTTTTTATAGAAGGAATTGTCATAGAAATTTCAAAAACGGCTCATTTGATTGAAAATTCAAAGCGCTAGTGTCCTTTTTAATAGTCAAAAGTGATTGGACGGTAAATACCCCTCCTCTCACGCCCATCTTTTCATAGGCGGCGCGCTAGCGCTGCCTAGTTGAAGAACGCTTTGGGCACAATGTGTTGTTTTTTGGGTTGTTTTTTTTTTATCCATCCCCAGGAACTTCGTTTCGAAGGAGTCGTCGTAGAAACTTCGAAAATGGCTCATTCGATTGGATATTGGAGTGGCTAGTGCCCTTTTTAATAGTCAAAAGTGATTGGATGGCAAGTAACCCCCCACACCCATCCTTCCCCCAAACACATCCAATCAAAATTTTGAGACAGCTATTTCGTTCAGCGTAATTGATGTCCGGATAGAAAATATATTTTTGAGAAGGACACTCCCCCACAACCCTCAGGGCAAGGGTTTTAATTTATGCCCTGTGGGCATATAAGGGTTTTTACAGAAGGTGGTGTCGTATAAACTTCAAGAAAGGCTCATTCGATTGGAAATTCAAAGGGCTAGTGCCCTTTTTAATAGTCAAACAGTTAAAAATTCAAAGATCTAGTGCCCTTTTAAATAGTTGAAAGTGATTGCACGGTAACTAACCCTCCTCTCATATTTTCATAGGCAACGCGCATCTTTTCATCTTTTCCACCCATCTGTTCATAGGCAGCGCGCTAGCGCTACCTAAGTGAAGAATGATGTGGGCACAATGTGTTGTTTTTTTTGTTTTTTTTTCTCCATAACCGGGCACTTCGTATCAAAGGAGTCGTCGTAGAAAATTCGAAAATGGCTCATTCGATTGGATATTGGAGTGGCTAGTGCCTTTTTTAATAGTCGAAAGTGATTGGATGGCAAATGCCTCCTCCCCCAAGCCCATCATTCCCCCACACCCTTCCAATCAAAATTTTGAGATAACCATTTTGTTCAGCGTAATTGATTGATGGAAAATATATTTTAGAGAAGGACACTCCCCCACAATCCTCGGGGCATGGGTTTTAAGTTATGCCCTGGGGCATATAAGGTTCTTATAGAAGGTGTTGTCCTAGAAACTTCAAGAAAGGCTCATTCAATTGGAAATTTAAAAGGCTACTGCCCTTTTTAATAGTCGAAAGTGATTGTAGGGCACCTAGCCCCCCCCCCCAACAACAATCATTCCCCCAAACATATCCAATCAAAATTTTGAGATAGTTTATTTTGTTCAGCGTAGTTGTTTTTCAGATATAAAGTATGTTTTTCAGGAGGACACTCCCCCACAACCCTTGGGGCAAGGGTTTTAAGTAATGGTCTGGGGGCATAAAAGGTTTTTTTTAGACGGCTTTGTCATAGAAACTTCAAAACGGCTCATTTTATTGAAAATTCAAAGAGCTAGTGCCCTTTTTCATAATTGCAAGGGATTGTAGGTCAACTATCCCCCCCCCCCGCGCCCATCATCCCGAAGAAAGGAGAACCGTATTATATAATGTTTGCGTAGAGTAGTCCCTGAATTTATTGACTGTGTAGGATGAATTCAACTACCCTTTGTGCAATGTTTTTGTATTTGAACTGTAGCTGGGCATAGGTAATATTGTATTTATTAATTCTTTCAAATATAAATTGTTGATGCGTTTGCTCTGCGGATGCTCAATAAATTGACGGATGCTCTGCTTATCAATAGGGGTCAAAAAGGGAGGGGTCAATACCTTGTTCTTAACACTAAAGTTTTTTAGTAGTTTAAAAAAAAACTTCTGGCTCTAATCAAACAACCCTTATATTTCAGGACTTGCTCCTAAAGAATTGGGACAAAAACTCAAACTTAAGCGTAAAGAGTAAGGTATTGAGGAGAATGATAGCCCCCTTCATATGGGCTACGTGATAATTTCTTTTTTTAATTTTTAATATTACTTTTTACTTTCAATTGAAAAGTACTTGTTTTTATTATTTAAATTCATCCACGAAAAATTAAGCAAGATAAACGGGTTTTAATTTTTATAAAGCAGTGAGTACAATAAAATAAACACTTAATTAAACAAACACAATCCGAATATTTCGGCCCCACGTCCGGGAGCCTTTCTCAATGGAAAAAAAGAAGAGAAAATGAAACAAAAATTTTCTTCTTAGAAAATTAATTTACATCAGAATAATACACATTAAACGCATAAAGAGAAAGAAAAAAACAAAAGAATAAATATAAATAAATAAGATCAAAACTCACATATTAAATAAACACTTCCATGTTCTGGCGCATAAACAAAATAAAATGTCTATATTGATTTATTCGCCTTCTCACAGAATATAAATGGAAATCTATCAAAAATAAAGAATATATTTATACTTAGTACTGGTTGAATATCTTACTTGCTTTTTCATTAAGCTGTTATAGATTGAATTGATCCTAAACTTCCCTTCATCTCTGTTGATACTAATGCCCCCACATATTATCTTTTTTTATTTCTATAATTTCCCCGAAGCTTTGTAAAAGTCTTACAGACGTATCTACTATTTTTGCTTGATCAAATAAAATACTGTGATGAGGAAAATTATAAACATAATTAAGAGACTCAGACTCAGACATTAAAAATCAGACATCTGGTCATTATGTTGCCGCTTAGGACATCTGATGGAAATTTCGAGGTACCCTTTTTGTACTTTCTCTGTGACTACTCAATTTTGTATGTGAGGAATTCTTAATGGAAAACAGTGGGGAGAAATTTTGCAGAAATTTTTCTGCAGGACAGTGGGGGTGAGGGAACGCCTAGCACCATATTTTCCAGATACGAATTAACTGAACTAAGGTAAGCAGACAGAGTCTTGATAACAATAGATACATCAAACGAATTGAATCTGATGCTTATTCAAAGTATGTAAAATTCATCAAATTTAGTGATACCTATCAAAAGTTACGAGCCTGAGAAAATTTGTCCAATTTTTGCAAAAAGTGAAAAAAAACAAAACATTAAGTGATCTTAATGAAGATCAGACCATCATATCTGATATTCATAATATCAGATATCCCTACTGTAGACAATGCCGAATCGACTAGGTGCGGTGCCCGATTAGATTTTTTTTTCGGGGCCCCCTCTGTGTATTAAATTTTGAAAGGTCATATAAAATTTCTTCCTATAGAACTATTGGGTTACGTTTGATCTAATAATTTTAAAAAATGTGAAAGGTGCTCTTTAACATCTCCGTCGGGGTCTAAAAAGTACATTTGGCCATATGAATATGGTTTAAAATCACCTTTGGGGGTCTGTGATGGGTGTGTTATAAACAGATTTGTAATAAATTTGTCCAGGTATTTTGAAGTTGAAAACATTACAACTATTTTTGGTTCGGTCATTGCTTATCAGAGGTAGCGCGCTAGTGCTGCCTATTTCAAGAACGATGTGTGCACAATGTGTTAGTGTTTTTTTTCTCTACCCGGGCACTTCGTATTAAAGTAGTTGTCGTAGAAACTTCAAAAAGGGTTCATTCAAATGGACATGGGAATGGCTAGTGCCCTTTTAATATTCGAAAGTGATTGGAGGGAAACTAGCCCCCCCCCACACCCATTATTACCCCTTCCCATATACAATCAAAATTTTGAGATAGTCATTTTGTTCAGCGTAGTTGATTTCCAAAAATAAAATATGTTTTTGAGGATGACACTCCCCCCCAACTTTCAGGGCAAGGGTTTTAAGTTATGTCATGGGGGCAGGTAAGGTTTTTATAGAAGGCGTTGTCATAGAAACTTCAAAACAAAATCATTCGATTGGAAATTCAAAGGGCTGGTACCCTATTTAATAGTCGAAAGTGATTGGAGGGAAACTGCCCGCCCCTCCCCCACGCTCATCATTCACCCAAATTTATCCAATCAAAATTTCAAGATAGCCATTTTGTTCAGCGTTGTTGATATCCAGATAGAAATTATGTTTTTGAGGCGGACACTCCCCCATAGTTCTCAGGGCAAGGGTTGTAAGTTATACCCTGGGGGCATATAAGTTTTTACTCAAATCTTTGTCTTTGGTTTTTGTAGAAGGCGTTGTCGTAGAAACTTCAAAATCGGCTCATTCGATTGGAAATTCAAAGGGCTGGTACCCTATTTAATAGTCAAAAGTGATTGGAGGGCAACTAGTCCCCTCCGCACGCCCATCATTCGCCAAAATATATCCAACCAAAACTTTGAGATAGCCATTTTGTTAAGCGTCGTTGATTTCCAGATAGAAAATACATTTTTGAGGAAGACACTCCCCCACAAGCGTCAGGGCAAGGGTTTTAATTTATGCCCTGGGGGCACATAAGGTTTTTATTGAAGGCGTTGTCGCAGATACTTCAAAACAGGCTCATTCGATTGGAAATTCAAAGTGCTAGTACTCTTTTCAATTGTCAAAAGTGATTGGAGGGTAACTCCCCCCCCCCAAGCCTATCTTTCCCCCAAACACATCCAACAAAATTTTAAGATAGCTATGTTGTTCAGCGTAGTTGTTTTTCACACAGAACATATTTTTTTGAGGAGGATACTCCCTCACAACCCTCTGGGTAAGGGTTTTAAGTTATGGCTGGGGGGCTTATAAGGTTTTTAAAGAAGGCGTTGTCGTGGAAGCTTCAAAAAGGGCTCATTCGATTGCAAATGGGAGTGGCTAGTGCCCTTTTTCATAGTCAGAAGTGATTGGAGGGACACCAACTCCCCCTCCCACGCCCATGATTCCCCCGAACAAATCCAATCAAAATTTTGAGATAGTATTTTGTTAAATGTAGTTTTAAGTTCTGGAAATTAGGTCGTTGAGGATGACTACCTCCTCAAAGCCCTCAGGACAAGGGTTGTAAGTTATACCCTGAGGGCATATGAATTTCTTATAGAACGTGTTGTCGTAGAAACTTCAAAAAGGGCTCATTTAATTACAAATTGAAATGGCTTGTGCCCTTTTTAATAGTCGAAAGTAATTAGACTAACACGCCTTCCCCGCCCATTATTTCCCCAAACGCATCCAATAAAAATTTTGAGATAGCTATTTTGTTCCACGCAGTTAAGTTCAGGAAATTAGACCTTCGAGCAGGACACTCCCCCTAGAGTCTTCAGAACAAGGGTTATAAGTTATGACCTGGGGGCATATAAGTTTTTACTCAAATCTTTGTCGTAGAAACTGGAAAAAGGGCTCATTCAATTGGAAATTCAAAGATCTAGTGACCTTTTTAATAGTCGAAAGTAATTTGAGGGCAACTAGCCCCCCTCTCTCACCTACCTTCTCCCCAAACACATCCAATCAAAATTTTTAGATAGCCATTTTATTCAGTGTTTCGGATTTCTAGATAGAAATTATGTTTTTGAGGCGGATACTTCCCAATAGCCCTCGGGGAAAGGGTTGTAAGTTATGCCCTGGGGGCATATAAGGCTTTTACTGAACGCGTCGTCTTAGAAACTTCAAAAATGACTCATTTGGTTGGAAATTGAAATGGCTAGTGATCATTTTATTTGTCGAAAGTGATTGGAAGGCAACAAACACCCATTCGACGCCCACCATTTCCCCAAACAAATCCAATAAAAATTTTTATATAGCTATTTTGTTCAACGTAGTTGAACGCTCTCAAAATTATAAGTTTCAGCTTAACACTCCCCCCACAGTCTAGAAGAGCAAGGGTTATAAGTTATGCCCTGAGGGCATATATGGTTCCTATGGAAGGAATGCTCATATAAGCTTCAAAGAGGGCTCATTTGATTGGAAATTGAAATTTCCAGTTCACTTTTTAAGCGTCAAAAGATATTGGAGGGTAACCAGCTCCCCCCCCCCCCCCAAACCCCTTTTTTTCTAAATGCATCCATTAAAAATTTTAAGATGGCTATTTTGTTAAAAATAGATAAAAGATAATATAACAAAAATTCCTGTGTCGACACAAACCCCCAGGGCCCAGAGGCAGGCGTTGTAATTTATGCCCTAGGGGCATATATGGGTCTTATGGCAAGGATACTCGTATTAAATCTAAAGTGGGCTCATTTGATTAGAAATTGAAAGTTCTAGTTCACTTTTTATGAGTCATAAGAGATTGTAGGGCACCTAGCCCTCCCCCCCCCCTCCACGGCTTTTTTCTGAAGCCCATCTGATAAAAACTTTAAGATAGTTTTTTTTTAATAGTTTAAAGACCACATAAAGAAAACTCAGGGGTCAACACAGCCCTCGGGGCCCGAGGGTAGGTGTTGTAAGTTATAACCTGGGTGAATACATGGTTCTTATTGAAGGGATGCTCGTAAAAAATACAGAGATGGCTCATTTGATTTAAAATCGAAAGTTCTAGTTCAGTTTTTTAGAGTAAAAAGTGATTGGATGGAAACCAGCCCCCACCCTCAGACTAGCCCCTCTCCCCTTTTCACCAAATACGCCCAATAAAATTTTGAGATAGCCATTAAGGAACCCAACTGCTTCTGCTCGAGCTTCACTATCAGCTCCCTCGCTGACTGCAGACAGTACCGCCAGAACACATTCATATCGGAGTCTTATATTCGATATTGATCGATACCAATATGACCATCTTGTCGAAGCACTCCTTTACAATTCCAGGACTGGCAGGTGAGTAGCCTTTTGAGACTCGACAAAAAGTTGATGTCTGGTGTTGCTGTTGGAAATGAACGTGTACAGATTTTGGACTAACGAAAAAAATTAGCCAACAGTCCCAACACCTTCAACGCAGTTTACAATGACCAAATTTAGTCTATGCGCATGGCAATGAATGTGCATTGCTTATGGCGCTTGTGCTCTCAGTTGTGCTTGAACACCAGAGAAGGGCCCGCTCATCACGCTTGCTCCGTCATAGCACTGAGCAGCACAATAGTTCCAGTCGAGACCAAGTTTCGCCACTGTGTCGTGAATGAAGCTGGCTAAACTGTCAGCACCCAGGCTTTTCATGTGGTAGCATCCTATTGGTCTTTCTCGTACTTTTCCCTCGTCGAAGTAGCTCAGAAGAATGGCGAGCTGTTCTTTCTTCGAATTATCTTTTGTCTCGTCAAAAAGAACAGCAAAGTATTTGGCACGCTTAACTTCTTGCACTATTGTAGACCGAAGCCTAGATCCGATAACTGGAATTAGATCGTTCTGATATTCGTGGGAAGTATAGTGGCCCTATCGTCTTTGTAGCTTGTTGAAAAGCGTAGGAGAATACTCGGCGAGAAGATTGCAAGTTTTGACGAAATGTCCTTTGTTTGCCGAATATTCATTCTCATCACGGCCGCAAAAGGCTGTACCCAGTCGCCCCAGTAGGGCCGTTACTTTCAGTAAAGCCTTTACGTGCTCCCTGTTTTCATTCATCTCCTTATTCCTGTCCGTTGAAAAAACAGTTACGATGGTTTGCATCTCCTTGGCTTGTATATCTTTGAATTCCGTCCACGAAACTGCACTGTCCTTGTGGTGGTCACTTTTCGCATGCTCTTCTAGAACGCTTGCGATGTCCTACCATCTTCTATCGCCGGTCTCGATGAAAGGCCTCGCCCCGTATATCTGTCCGCGAAGGGTTGACGGGCCGCCAAAGTGTCTGCAGCTGAAACAGAAAACCGAATTTTCCTTAACTGAGAACTCAAGCCAAGGATGCTTTCCATAATACGAAATATTAAATGACCGTCTTAGCTTGCCGTTTGCTGAAACCTGTGCAGGGTACCGTAGCAGCTGTGTTTGACATGGATGGTCGTGGGAGGATGAAGAAATATCAGTAGGACCACTTGAACGATGGTGCTCTTCATCTCGAGTCGTATCTCGTCTTGATTGTGCCTCTTGAGAAGTAACAGTGTCTCTTTGAGTCAGCTTGTTTCCTACTAGCTCGGTCTGACCGACCACCACGTCCTTTGAAGGACCCAAAGCAACGGCAATGGATTATTCGGGTGCTGATTCAGGCATCTGAAAGATATACCCAAAGGTTAAAAGCCACTCTTGTACTCTTAAGCACTATTGAACTCATTTTCAACATTTAAACAGTTGCTTTTTTTTAGTATGTTAAGTCCAAACTGTGTAGCAGTTTCCGCTTTCGGCACGGCAGTTCGGGAAAAACAGTGCTAGAACTCCTCCATGGTTTGACAGTTTACTAAAGTACATTCAACTTCGAAAAAAAAACAGGAAATTTCAGCAAAACCAAAGAGGGCGTTTTTCAGATGAATAATAGAAACTTTTGGCTTAATCCAATAGCAACCCAAGTCGCAAAAAGTCTTTGCAGTAGTCCTTGAATGAATGATTTGGGTGTCATGACAGATCGCAAATAAGCTAAAGACTTGTTCTATTTGCTGTAGTTTCAGTTACGTCTTTCTCCATTTTGGGCTTATTTGCATTTTTCTGCGACGTTCTCCCATTTAGCCTGAAGAACTACTGATAATGTGACCGCCAAACAGGTTCATAATTTTGGAAGAAACGGTGAAACGTGAAGCGTGACTACAGCAAATCGAATGCGGCTTCATATCACCAGTCGGAATTGTAGCAAATCTAATGCTATAAGCACTGCCAAACTTTGTGGTTCCATCAATAAAAAAAAAAGAAAAGAAAAAAAAAACGAAAATCTTTGGCTTATGTCCCTCAACCCATGTAGCATTGTTATCCATAAAATTAACAGTTAAAATTAACAAGTTATGCCCTGGGGCATATATTGTTCGTATGAAAGGGATGCTCGTATAAACTTCAGAGAGGGCTCAAGTGATTGGATATAAAAAGTTTGAGCTCACTGTTGACAAGTCAAGAGATCCGAGGGCAGCTAGCCTCCCCCCCCCACGCCTTCTTTTAGATAACCCATCTAATAAAAATTTTGAGATAGACATTTCGTCAAAAATAGCTCAAAGGTCGGATAAAAAAAATTCGATGCTAATACAGCCCCCCAGGGCACACGGGACGGCGTTCCAAGTTATGCCCTAAGGGCATGTATGGTTCTTCTGAAAGGGATGCTCGTATAAACTCGATAGAGGGCTCATTTGATTGGAAATTGAAAGTTCTAGTTCACTTTTTAAGAGTCAAGACAGTTAAACTTGTGCGTAATGCAGTAGGGGCATATATAGTTCTTATGAAAGGGATGCTTGTATAAACTTTGGAGATGATTTATTTGATTGGAAATTGAAAGTTCTTGTTCACTTTTTAAGAGTTAAAAGAGATCAGAGAGGAACTAGCCCCCCCCCCTCCGCATCCTCCCTGCCCTAAATGTATCAGATAAAAATTTTGAAATATACATTATATTAAAAATAGTTCAAAGTTCTCCGGGGTCGACATAGCCCCCCAGGACCCAGAAGTAGTGGTTGTAAGTTATGCCCTGGGGGCATTTAGGATTTTTATGGAAGGGATGGTCGTATAAACTTCCTAGAGGGCTCAGTTGATTGGAAATTGAAAGTTGTAATTCACTTTTTAAGTCAAAATTGATTGGGGGGCAGCTAGCCTTCCCCCACACCACATTTATTTTTCTCCCAGAGGCACTTCCTATAGAATGGGTCGTCGTATAAGCTTTAAAGAGGGCTCATTCGATTGGAAATCAAGAGTTCTAGTCAGAGGCGCCATTCCAGCCAAACCTTAGGGTGGGCAAGCAATCAACATGGGCCCCGAAGCAGGCTTGTATAAAAAACAAATTGCCTCTAGCTTTATCCGAAAAAAAAACTGCCTTCCTTGGGAGTTACCGTAAAAATTAAGGAAATTGTATCAATTTCTTTGCCTTTCCTTCTTTCGCTCTTGACGAAATTTCTTGACCTAGAACTTGACGAAAGCCAGACCTCTGTAGAAACTCACGCTTTGACTAAAGTACATTCTGTAGCCAAATTCTTCAGCTCGCTGCTTACAGTAAATACTTCAGTCCAAGTCGGAGTCACGCTCCGGCTATAACGATGCAAAACTTTGCTGGATCAAGTATTATATTTACAAAATCAAAAAATACAACAAAATTTTGAAACAGATCAGTGAACACTTAAGGCAACAAGGGGAATCGTCGTGGTTCCATCTTCGCAAAGTCGTCAACAAGCTGGTCGAAATTCAAGTTTTTAACTTGATTTTCGAAATTCAAACTTTGCTCGATCAAATATTATATTTACAAAATCAAAAAATACAACAAAATTTTGAAACAGATCAGTGAACACTTAAGGCAACAAGGGGAATCGTCGTGGTTTCATCTTCGCAAAGTCGTCAACAAGCTGGTCGAAATTCAAATTTTTAACTGGAAGTATCTCGATATTATCGATGACGTCCATGAAGTTCTTCGGCTTTGCCTCCTCCTCGAGTAAAAACCGCTTGGCAATACCAGCTTGGGCCTCAAGAAGAATCTGGTTAATGTCCATTTCAGAATAAAGATCAGAGAATTGCTTGAGGAGCCCTGCATCCATGAACTTGGTAGAGCTGGGGTCCAGAGCTTCAAGTGTACTGAGCACTGGAAGGTTATCTGTAAACTGTCTGTCGAAGTCCGCAATCAGATGACCTGCAGTCTACATGTATTCTCTTTTCAGTTCTTCCGCTAGAGTTGGAGCTCTATTGTCGGATTCAACAAAGTTTTTTCCTAACGTCGAAGTGGTCATGAATTCTTTCAAGTGTTTGATAATTTTTTGGGTTTTTCTAGGTCATCCCTTTTGACCCACAGAGAAGGATCCAGTCGCGGGTCCATTCACGTCAGGTATTTCAATTTCAAGACCTTCAGCAAACTCTTTTACCTTCTCCAAAAGTGATGCAAATGAAGTGTCAGAGTGCAGTTCAGCTATTTCCTTCCTTGTTGCTTGAATCAAGGTGTGGGACCTGGATATTACCAGATCAACTGACTGAAGCTGCTCTTAAAGGGAGTTTTTGTCCTCAGAATTGCTTCCACATAGAGCAACTGGAATATAACTGTGAAAGATTCCATTTTTCTCTGGAGCCCAGCTGCTTCTGCTCGAGATTTACTATCAGCTCCCTCGCTGACTGCAGACAGTACAGCCAGAACACATTCATATCGGAGTCTTATCTTCGATATGGATCGATACCAGTGTGACAATTTTGTCGCAGCACTCCTTTCTAATTCCAGGACTGTCAGTTGAGTAGCCTTTTGGGACTCGACAAAAATTTGATGTCTGTTGTTGCTGTTGGAAATGAACGTGTAAAGATTTTGGACTAACAAAAAAAATGAGCCAACAGTCCCAACACCTTCAACGCAGTTTGCAATGACCAAATTTAGTCTATGCGCATGGCAATGAATATATACTGCTTGTGGCGCTTTCGCTCTCAGTTTTGCTTGAACACAAGAGAAGGGCCCGCTTATCACGCTTGCTCCGCCGTAGCATTGAGCAAAACAATGGTTCCAGTCGAGACCAAGTTTCGCCACTGTTTCGTAAATGAAGCTGGTTAAACTCTCAGCATCCAGGCTTTTCATATGATAGCATCCTATTGGTCTTTCTCGTACTTTTCCCTCGTCGAAGTACCTCAGAAGAATGGCGAGCTGTTCTTTATTCGAATTATATTTTGTCTCGTCGACAAGAACAGCAAAGTATTTGGCACGCTTAACTTTTTGCACTATTGCAGACCGAAGCCTAGATTCGATAACTGAAATTAGATCGTTCTGGTATTCGTGGGACGTATAGTGGCCGTATCGTCTTTGTAGCTTGTTGAAAAGCGTAGGAGAGTACTCGGCGAGAAGATTGCAAGTTTCGACGAAATGTCCTTTGTTTGCCGAAGGCTCAGTCTCATCGTGGCCGCGAAAGGCTGTACCCAGTCCCCCCAGTAGGGCTGTTACTTTCAGTAAAGTCTTTACGTATTCCCTGTTTTCATTCATCTCCTTATTCCTGTCTGTTGACAAAACAGATGCGATGGGTTGCATCTCCTTGGCTTGTATAGCTTTGAGCCTCGTCCACGAAACTGCACTGTCCCTGTGGCGGTCACTTTTTGCATGCTCTTCTAGAACACTGGAGATGTCCTTCCATCTTCTAACGCCGGTCTAGATGAAAGGCCTCGCCCCGTATCTCTGTCAGCGAAGAATTGACGGGCCACCGAAGTGTCTGCAGCTAAAACAAAAAACCAAATTTTCCTTAACTGAGTACCCAAGCCAAGGATGCTTTCCATAATACGACCGTCTTTATTAAATGACCGTCTTAGCTTGCCGTTTGCTGAAACCTATGCAGGGTACTGTAGCAGCTGTGGTTGACATGAATGGTCGTGGGAGGATGAAGAAATATCAGTAGGACCACTTGAACGATAGTGCTTTTCATCTCGAGTAGTATCTTGTCCAGATTGTGCCTCTTGAGCAGTGACAGGCGCAGTGTCTCTTTGAGCCGTCTTGTTTCCTACTAGCTAGGTCTGACCGACCACCACGTCCTTCGAAGGACCCAAAGTAACGGCAATGGATTGTTCGGGTGCTGAGTCAGGCACCTGAAAGATATACCCAAAGGTTAAAAGCCGCTCTTGTACTTTGAAGCACTATTGAACTCATTTTCAACATTTAAACAGTTGGTTTTTTTTAGTATGTTAAGTCCAAACTGCGTAGCAGTTTCCGCTTTCGGCACAGCAGTTCGGGAAAAATAGTGCTAGAACTCCTCCATGGTGTGACAGTTTGCTAAAGTACATCGAACTTTCAGCAAAGCCAAAGGGGAAGTTTTTCGGATGATTATACATGCGTTGATCCTTATCTACCCGTAAAGACAATAATAGGAACTTTGGGCTTAATACCAATCCAAATCGCAAAAAGCCTTTGCAGTAGTCCTTGAATGAATGATTCGAGTGTCATTACAGATCGCAAATAAGCTAAAGGTGCGTTTGAACTACGGAAAAAACAGGAAATTTCAGCAAAGCCAAAGAGGGCGTTTTTCGGATGATTATACATGCGTTGATCCTTATCTACCCGTAAAGACAATAATAGAAACTTTGGGCTTAATGCAATACCAATCCAAATCGCAAAAAGCCTTTGCAGTAGTCCTTGAATGAATGATTCGAGTGTCATTACAGATCGCAAATAAGCTAAAGGCGCGTTCGAACCTCGGAAAAAAACAGGAAATTTCAGCAAAGCCAAAGAGGGCGTTTTTCGGATGATTATACATGCGTTGATCCTTATCTACCCGTAAAGACAATAATAGAAACTTTGGGCTTAATGCAATACCAATCCAAATCGCAAAAAGCCTTTGCAGTAGTCCTTGAATGAATGATTCGAGTGTCATTACAGATCGCAAATAAGCTAAAGGCGCGTTTGAACCTCGGAAAAAAACAGGAAATTTCAGCAAAGCCAAAGAGGGCATTTTTCGGATGATCATACATGCGTTGATCCTTATTTACCCGTAAAGACAACAATAGAAACTTTGGGCTTAATGCAATAGCAACCCAAATCGCAAAAACCCTTTGCAGTAGTCCTTGAATGAATGATTTGGGTGTCATGACAGATCGCAAATAAGCTAAAGGTGCGTTCGATTTGCTGTAGTTTTAGTTACGTCCTTCTCCGTTGTGGGCTTATTTGCATTTTTTTTTTTCTGCCACGTTCTCCCATTTAGCCTGAAGATCTACTGCTAATGTGACCGCAAAACAGGTTCATAATTTTGGACCAAATGGCGAAACGTGAAGCGTGACAGCAGCAAATCGAATGCGGCTTCATATCACCAGTCGGTATTGTAGCAAATCGAATGCTATAAGCACTGCCAAACTGTGTGGTTCCATCAATAAAAAAAAAGAAAGAAAAGAAAAAAAACGACAATCTTTGGCTTATGCCCCTCAACTAATGTAGCATTGTTATCCATAAAATTAAAAGCACTGCCAAACTGTGTGGTTCCATCAATAAAAAAAAAAGAAAGAAAGGAAAAAAAAAACAATTTTTGGCTTATGCTCCTCAACCCATGTAGCATTGTTATCCATAAGATTAACAGTGCTTTGCAAAAGAAAAAAGAACAAAACAAAACAACATAGAGGTAATCTTAATCAAACAGTTCGTGGTAACAAACTGTAAGTAAGGAGTGACCCGGCTCAATGATAAACGAAACTCTAGAAAACGCAAATTTTTATACCAATAGATACATATAAAGAATCAGATTTCAATGTTGATTTCAAATATAAAATTTTCATCAAGTTTAGTGCTACCCATCTAAAGTTACGCGGCTGAGAAAATTTGGCTGATTTTCAAAAAAAGGGGGAAAGACCCCCTAAAAGCTATAGAACCTTAATGAAAATCACACCTTCATATTCAGCGTATCAGAGAACTCTACTGTAGAGGTTTCAAGCTCCTATCTACAAAAATGTGGAATTTTGCATTTTTTGCCAGAAGAAAGATCACGGATGCGTGTTTATTTGTTTTTTTTGTTTTTTTCCCCAGGGGTGATTATATTGAGCCAGTGGTCCTAGAATATCGTGGGAAGGCTCATCGGAACGGAAATTAAAAGTTTTAGTGCCCTTTTTAATTGACCAAAAAAATGGAGGGCAACTAGGCCCCCTCCTACGCTCATATTTTCCCCAAAGTCACTCGATAAAAATTTTGAGATAGCCATTTTGTTCAGCATGGTCAAAAATATGATAACTATGTCTTTTAGGATGACTTTATCCCCCGAAGTCCCCGGGGGGAGGGTTAAAAGTTATGAACTTTACCCAATGTTAACATATTGTATTGGTTATTGGGAAGTATACAGAAGTTTTCAGTAGGGTTTTTTCTGGTAGAGGGGGTGGGTGGGTTGGGGGTTATGTTGGAGGCTCTGTTCATGAAGGAAGTTTTTATGGGGGAAGGGAAATTGCCATGAAGGGGGCGCCGGACTTGCCAGCATTATTTATTGGTTATTGGGAAGTATACAGACATTTTCAGGAAGGATTATTTTCTGGGGGGGGGGGGCTGGAGGAGGAGCTTACTCGGGAGAATCTTTCTGTGGAGGATGGCTCTTTGGGGTATGGGATATTTCTATGAAGGGGGCGCCAGATTTCAAAGCATTATTTGAAAAACGATCAGAAATTAAATTTAAAAAAACATATTTTTTCAACTGAAAGTAAGAAGCAACATAAGAACCGAAAACGAACAGAAATTATAACGTATTTGAGGGGGTTCTCCCCCAAGTCAAAACCTCGCTCTTTACGCTACGTTTTTTTTTAGTGCTTTCAAAAGAGCTATCTATTATAATTAAACGGCCTTTGTGATTCAGGGGTTTGTGAATTAAATTTGTTTTCAACTTTTAACGTAAAGAGCGTGGTATTGACTAAGGGGAGAACCCCTTCATATACGTAGTAACATATACGTACTAAAAAAAAACAATAAAAAAAACAAGCGATACGGCTCGATAGTAATCGAAACTTTTAAAAACGAAATTTTGATGTCAATAAATGTATCAAAAGAATGGGTTTATAATGCTGATTCTAAATGTATAAATTTTATTAAGTTGTGTCACTCATCAAAGGCTACGAGCCTGAGAGAATTTACCCGATTTTTTAAAGAGGGGGGAAACATCCCCTACAAGTGAAAGAGTTTTAATGAAAATCACACCGTCAGATTCAGCGTATCAGAAAATCCTTTTACATAGGTTTCTAGCTCATATCTGCAAATATCTGCAACTTTGTATTATACTTAGATATGAGTAATAGGTTTAAAATCTGCCTTCTCGGGATATCAAACAGTTCGTGGTAACGAACTGTAAGTAAGGAGCGACTCGGCTCAGTGGTAACCAAAACTCTAAAAAACGGAATTTTGATACCAATAGATACATCAAAAGAATCAAATTTTAATTCCGATTTCAAATATATAAGTTTCTTCTAGTTTAATCTTACCTATCAAAAGTGATGAGCCTGAGAAAATATGGCTGATTTTCGAAAAAAGGAGGAAAGACCCCCTAAAAATTATAAAACCTTAATGAAAATCACACCATCATAGTCAGCGTATCAGAGAACCATACTGTAGAGGTTTCAAGCTCCTATCTACAAAAATGTGGAATTTTCTATTTTTTTCCCAGAAGAAAGATCACGGATGCGTGTTTATTTGTTTTTTTTTCCCAGGGGTGATCGTATCGACCCAGTGGTCCTAGAATATCGTCGGAGGGCTCATTGGAACGGAAATTAAAAGTTCTAGTGCCCTTTTTAAGTGACCAAAAAAATGGAGGGCAACTAGGCCCCCTCCCACGCTCATTTTCTTCCCAAAGTCACCTGATCAAAATTTTGAGATAGCTATTTTGTTCAGCATGGTCGAAAATATTATAACTATGTCTTTTAGGATGACTTAATCCGTCAAAGCCCCCAGGAGGAGGGCTGAAAGTTATGAACTTTACCCAATGTTAAAATATAGTATTGGTTATTGGGACCCGGCTCAATGGTAACCGAAACTCTAGAAAACAGTATTTTGATACAAATAGATACATCAAAAGAATCAGATTTTAATGCTGATTTCAAATATATAAGTTTCATCAAGTTTAATCTTACCCATCAAAAGTTACGCGTATAGAACCTTAATGAAAATCACACCATCATATTCCGCGTATCAAAGAATCCTACTGTAGAGGTTTCAAGCTCCTATCTACAAAAATGTGGAATTTTTCGTTTATTGCCAGAAGAAAGATCACGAGTGCGTGTTTATTTGTTTTTTTTTCCAGGGGTGATCGTATTGACCCAGTGGTCCTAGAATATCGTGAGAGGGCTCATTGGAATGGAAATTAAATGTTCTAGTGCCCTTTTTAAGTGACCAAAAAATGGAGGGCAACTAGGCCCCCTCCCACGCTCATTTTTTTCCAAAGTGACCTGATCAAAATTTTGAGATAGCCATTTTGTTCAGCATGTTCGAAAATATTAAAAGTATCTCTTTTAGGATGACTTAATCCCTCGAAGTTCCCGGGAAGAGGGCTGAAATTTATGAACTTTACCCACTGTTAGCATATAGTATTGTTTATTGGGAAGTATACAGTACAGACGTTTTCAGGGGAGATTTTACCTGGTAATGGGGGGGGAGGGGTTCGGGGTCTATGGGGGAGGATCTTTCCATGAAGGAAGTTTTCATGGGGGAAGGGACATTACTATGAAGGGGACGCCAGACCTCCCAGCATTATTTAAAAAAAGATCAGAAATTAAATACAAAAAACCAGTTTTTCAACTGCATCAGCAGCAACATCAAAACTTTAAACGAACATAAAATATTACATATATGATTGGGTTCACCCTCTAGTCAAAAACTCAATCTTTAAGCCAAAGATTTTTTAGTACTTTCATAAGAGCTATTTATTCTAATTAACGGCCTTTGTGATTAAGCGGTCATTTTTAAAGAATTGGAACAAAATTCGAACTTTCGCTTAAACAGCAAAGTATTGACTAGGGGGCGAACCCCCTAATATACGTATTAAAAATATATGAATATAGAAGTTCGTTACGTAAGTTAATTCGTAAGTTACGTATATCTATTACTAATAAAAACGTTCGTAAATAAAATAAAACAAGTTTCGAGAAAGCCATTTAACCAAATAAAAGTAAATTAATATGAAAATTTTGTTTTAATTATTCATGTACTGTAAGCCAAGATCAAAACCTGCATTTATTCAAAAACGTTAAAAAATCAACTAAAAAACAAGTTTTTTTAACTGAAAGTAAGGAGCGACATTAAAACTTAAAACGAACATAAATTATTCCGTATATGAAAGGGGCTGTCCCCTCCTCAACGCCTTGCTCTTTACGCTAAATTTTGACTTTCTCACAACTCTATCTTTTTTTTTAATAAAAAACTTTTGGGTAAAGAGCGAGGTGTTGAGGAGGGGACAGCCCCTTTCATATACGGAATAATTTCTGCTCATTTTAAGTTTTAATAAAGCTCCTTACTTTCAGTTAAAAAAACTTGTTTTTTTATTCAATGCCTTAAGCAATGAGTGCATCCCGCTTACAAAAACAGTGGATTATCTGAAAATTAATCATAAGAAGTGACAAACAATGATTGAAAAAAAAATCCAAGCTTGAATCAAATGCATGATAATCTAATTTGAAGTCTACCGCTGCACTGACAAAACCACACCTTTAATAATGTAATTTAATCTATGGATCTTATAGGAGTTTAACTGTGTAGCTTATTAAGACGGACTGGAGGAGAAAGTTGCAGGAGGTGTTCCTGCAAACCTCAAGTTAAGGGTTTTGGACTAAAATTATTACAATGATATTGTGTTATGCTTTTAAGATTTTCCACTTAAGAAGTGGCACCAAAAATGTTACTTTCAGGGCTATATCTCACTTACGAATGGTAGAATTGATAAAAAGCCAGTAGACACGATCCAAAGTTTTCAAATGAGCCATTAAACACCACTCTAAAAAAGTTCTAGTAACCCACTTGCCCTAGCTTTTCCACTTGAGACACGGCATCAAAAGTGCCGTTTTTAGTGCAATTTGAAACTTAAAGATGGTTGAATTTATAAAAAGAACGTAGATATGAGCAATATCTTTTATATGAGCCATCAAAAATCTATCTAAGATGTTCTGGTAGCCCGCCAGCCCCACCCATCGAGAAATGGCATTAAAAGTGTCTTTTTTCGTGCCATTTGGCACTTGCACACGGCAAAAAGTATATAAGCAACGTACATATCAGAAATAGCTTTTGAATGAGCTCTTATGCATCTCACTAGGATGTTCTAATAACCCGCTAGGCTTGGAATAAAGAAGAAAAAATGAAAATACCCAAAAAATAGTCTCATTTATTTTCAAGAACAGAAAATTACAATAAAAAACTTATCAGATAATAAGATACCTCTTAAAGGCTGTATTTTTTCATTGTGGAAATCAGTAAATCAATGGCGTTGTAGCAGGCTGACAGAAGACACTTGAGTGAGAAATATCTTCCAATCAGGAAAAAAGTGACACGTGGACCTGAAATGAAGATGAAATCAAATCAAGGCACAAATAAAAGAAAGATTTCGCTCCTTTTTTATCTCCCGAGCGTAAGGGTTGCAATAATAACGCCACGAATCCTGTCTTTTCTGAATACTTTTGACTTACTCATCAGATCTCATCCAATCTCTTGTTCGCCACCTTATCAAATTTGTGTGTTATAAAATTAAAACCTTGCAATTAGATCTTCTGCTTAGATGAAGTACAACAAAATTGTTTTCAGCTTCAAAACTTTGCTCAATCCACATTTATAAGGTTTTAAAAGATATGCAAATACATTTCCTAAATTTTGAAGGAAAAAAAACATTGATATGGCTTTATTGTAATTTTGGAACTAAACCTTGAGAAAAAGAAACTGATAACTGAAAATTAAGGTAAAATTGTGTTTTGTCAAAATTTCAATCAGTATAGACCTTTCATGTAGGCAAATTTAAGGACCCTCTAGAAAGAGAAGGAGTGGAGGTAGGTACTTTAAAATATCTTCCCGGGACATACTTTGGTATTTATGTACTATCTGAAGCACATGCGCTATCATAGGCAGCGCGAAGCGCTGCCTAAGTAAAGAACGATGTGGGCACAATGTGTTTTTTTTTTCCCATACCCTGGCACATCGTATCGAAGGAGTTGTCATAGAAAGTTCGAAAAGGGCACATTCGATTGCAAATTGGAGTAGCTAGTGCCCTTTTTAAAAGTTGAAAGTGATTGGAGGGTAACTAGCCCCCCCCCCTCCAAGTCCATCATTCCCCAAAACGCATTCAATTGAAATTTGGAGATAGCCATTTTGTTCAGCGGAGTTGATTTTCAGATGGAAAATATATTTTTAAAGAGGACGCTCCCCCACAACCCTCAGAGCAAGGGTTTTAAGTTATACCCAGGGGGCATATAAGGCTTTTATAGAAGGCGTTGTCGTAGAAATTTAAAAAAGCTCATTTGTTTGAAAATTCAAAGGGCTAGTGCCCTCTTTAATAGTCGAAAATGATTGGAGGGCAACTAGCTCCCCCCTCGCCCATCATTCCCCTAATACATCCAGTCAAAATTTTGAGATAGTCATTTTGTTCAGCGTAGTTGATTTCCACATAGAAAATACCTTTTTGAGGAGGACACTCCCCCACAACCGTCGGGGCAAGGGTTATAAGTTATGCCCTGAGGGCATATAATGTTTTTATAGAAGGCGTTGTCATAGAAACTTCAAAAAAGGCTCAGTCAATTGGAAATTCAAACGGGTAGTGGCCGTTTTAACAGTCGTAAGTGATTGGAGGTAACTAGCCCCCCTTCAACGCCCATCATTCCCCCAAAAACATCCAATCCAAATTTTGAGATAGCCATTTTGTTCAGCGTAGTTGAAATATGTTTTTAAGGAGGACATTCCCCTACAAACCTCGGGGCATGGGTTTTAAGTTATGCCCTGGGGGCATGTAAGGTTTTTATAGAAGGCGTCGTCGTAGAAAATTCAAGAAAGACTCATTTGATTGGAAATTCAAAGGACTAGTGTACTTTTTAATAGTCGAAAGTGATTGGAGGGCAACTAACCCCCTTCCACGCCCATCATTCCCCCAAACACATCCAATCAAAATTTTGAGATAGCCATTTTGTTCAGCGCAGTTGTTTTCCAAATAGAAAATATGTTTTTTAGGAGCACATTCCCCCACAACTCTTGGGGCGATGGTTTTAAGTTATGGCCTGAGGGCATGTAAGGTTTTTATATAAGGAATTGTCATAAAAATTTCAAAAAAGGCTCATTTGATTGAAAACGCAAAGAGCTAGTGCCCTTTTTCATAGTTGCAAGGGATTGTAGATCAACTATCCCCCCCCCCCCACGCCCATCATCCCGAAGAAAGGAAAACCGTAGTATATATTGTTTGCGTGGAGTAGTCCCTGAATTTATTGACTGTGTAGCATGAATTCAACTACCCTTTGTACAATGTTTTTGCATTTGAACTGTAGCTGGGTATAGGTAATATTGTATCTATTAATTCTTTCGAATATAAATTGTTGATGCTTGCATTATGAGTATAGTTTATGCTATTATATTTTCTTTTTAATATTTTCTTTCCCCTCCTAAATTTGTGCAAAAAATTTTAAATACTTTAAGCACATATTTACACAATTATGAAAGGAGAAAATTGGAATAAATCTAATAAAGGAAAAAGTGAGCGCATATTATGCAACTTAAAGGGGCTTGAAATGGAGTAGCTTGAGATATTTAATGCTTACTTTTTAAAAACTTTTGCCAATTTGTTTTCAAAATAACACTTTATAATTGAAACTAAGGAAAATAATGATTATCATTCCTGAATCAGCTACAAGATGAACGTTTTTTCTCACTAGCCAGTTTTGTTTTAGTAACATGATTTTTAAACTTTTGGTTACCACGGGGTGTTCTGAGTTTTTTTAATTTCTAGATTGTAAGATAATTTTTCTTAAAATTTTTCGTAATATACTTGGGTCTTTGTAGTATAAACCGATCTAATCTCCATACCAGTTATCAAGAGGAAAAACAACAAAGAAACAAAAACAGACATTGACACAATTACAAGTCAACATACCAAAGACTCAAACAGCTTATAATAAACTACACTTTTACCCTGCCATAAAAGAAATGTCAAGAATCACTAAGTGAATGACAATCAACAGTTAGTGGGTTTAAATATTTTTAGCCCACAGCTTAATGGGTTAAAAAAACTGACATTCTCCATGCAGGTACCTTTCACCTACCGGTTATATATGAATATACCTTCAAGCCATCTCATACCAGTTAAAAACTCAGTTCCAGAGTTCTTCCGACGATGTACAAACTGAACAGCAAATTCAGTTGCTGTTCAGTTTTGACAGCAAGTACAGCACGTCAAAACTGATTTAACGTTTCTTTTTTATTTTCCACTTCTGGAAAATTCTATTTCTGGAAAATTATTTTCCATTCTCGGACTCACAAACTTTGATATCTAAGTGAAATCAATCTGATTATTTTTGATCTCGTACACCAAAACTTCTACAAATTTATGTATTAGGGAAAGCATACAAAATAGAAAGCACCCTATAGAAAATATGATGACATTTTGTCAAATACTTTGGAATTAGTTACGCATCGAATTTATTCTCTTCTTCTTCTTTACTTTACTTTTTCAAATAGTTTCTATCATTAAATTAAATAATAAAAAGCAATTTTTTTTTACTGAAAGTAAGGAGCGACATTAAAACTTAAATAATTTCTGAGACCACACTGGCTAATCATGATAAAGAAAAATTCGCGAAGAAAGGAAGAAAACGAGGACAATTAACAGCCAGTGACAAAATTGAAAAATTATGCAAATATTTCGGTCAAGACCTCTGCTTGACCGTCCTCAGTACCGAATAAAACTGATAAAAATATAAAAACCAAACCTTAAAATAAAAACACCAAACTAAAATTGGACGACCCTTTCCTAGTAACGGCGAAAGGGTAACTGAATAAAAAACACAAGTCTAAATGGCATTTCAGAATTTCATTTTGCGTAAAGCACTTTTAAAGGTTGATCGCTTTCCAGTTTGATTGTTATCGGAGACTCTATTCGGTTCCACAATATAACATTGTGGATGTATGTAAAAACAATCAGAATTAATAATTTTGTCATAAATGGGAATTAGAAAAATTTCTCCAGTGTCTCTATTGAGAGCTACCTTTTGGTGAATGTGCTTTTTTATTTCAACTGCCTCCCTGAAAACTTGCGTGAGACCTTTAACGGGGGCAACGATAGAGGCCTCGTCAAACAAAATTTCAGAGGAAATTAGAAGATAATATTGATCAAATAGACTACAAAACACTGGATATAGAAACTATTATGCGTCTCGTCCGTCTTTGCAATAGTTCCTCCTCATATCTCCGATATAATAATCAATTTTTCACCCAAATTAGGGGTTTACCCATGGGTACAAGTCTTTCACCATTTTTGGCAACTTTTTATATGGAATTCATAGAAATCTCTGCTCTGGAAAATTTTCCCATGAAATACTGTCTTTGGGGTAGGTTTGTGGATGATGTTATTTCTCTGTGGGAGCATGGAGGAGAGTCACTTAACTCCTTCTTAACTCATCTAAACACTTTGGACTCTAACCTTCAGTTCACTTTAGAACTAGAACATAACCAAAAACTTCCTTTCCTAGATGTTTTAATTTTTAATAAGTCTCCTGGCCTTGAATTTTCTATTTATAGAAAGCCTACGCATAACGATAGGTATTTGCATTTTTCCTCCAACCACTCTCCCTGCATAAAAAGAGGAGTTGTTATTTCTTTGGTTGACTGAGTAATAAGAATATGCTCAGAGCCTCACATAGACTCAGAATTGAACTATATTAAGGACATTTTATTTTGCAATGGCTACCCTATAAAATTACTTGAGATCATTATACACAGAAGACGAAAAAAGGCAGAGGGGAGTGCATCAGGTCCACAAGCCCCAACAGATACCGTCCCATTGGTGGATGATAAGAAACTTTTCACTGTTCTACCCTACATTCCAAAATTGAAAAGAATCATTAAAAAACATAAACTTAGCGTCGCCTTTAAAAATTCAAATATTACACAGAACTTTTTTAACAACGGCAAAGATAAAACCAGCCCCTTTCTGGGTAGTGGTGTTTATAGAATTCCTTGTTCTTGTGGCTGTTTTTATTTTGGTAGAACCCAACAGCAATTGGGGGAGAGGCTATCTGAGCACAAGTCCTCAATCGACAAGGCAATGAGGTTACGCCAAAGGCCTGAGGCTTTTGATTCCGCCTTGGCGCAACATGTGTACGAGAATCCACATCATTTCATTTTGTTTGACGAGGCCTCTATCGTTGCCCCCGTTAAAGGTCTCACGCAAGTTTTCAGGGAGGCAGTTGAAATAAAAAAGCACATTCACGAAAAGGTAGCTCTCAATAGAGACACTGGAGAAATTTTTCTAAGTCCCATTTATGAAAAAATTATTAATTCTGATCATATTTACATACATCCACAAAGTTATATTGTGCAATCGAATAGAGTCTCTGATAACAATCAAACTGGAAAGCGATCAGCCTTTAAAAGTACTTTACGCAAAATGAAATTCTGAAATGCCATTTAGACTTGTGTTTTTTATTCAGTTACCCTTTCACCGTTACTAGGAAAGGGTCATCCAATTTTAGTTTGGTGTTTTTATTTTAAGGTTTGGTTTTTATATTTTATCAGTTTTATTCTGCACTGAGGACGGTCAAGCGGAGGTCTTGACCGAAATATTTGCATAATTTTTCAATTTTTTCACTGGCTGTTAATTGTCCTCGTTTTCTTCCTTTCTTCGCGATTTTTTGTTTGTTAAAACTTAAAACAAACAGACATTACTCTGTATATGAAAGGAGCTATCCCCTCCTCGGCACCTTGCTATTTACGCTAAAGTTAAACTCTTTCTCACAACTCTACTTTATAAAAAAAAAAAAAAAAAAATTAAAACCCAAATTCACACCCAAAGAAGTTGTACACCTCAAATTCAAATATAGCCCTTATGATAATTTTTAAATAACAAAGGCCTTACAGTTATATTTCAAAGAGGACAGGTTGTACTACTTCACACAAGACGTGACACCCTTTGCATAAGCTTTGGCCGCAAGGCTTTAATCAATCTCAAAACCCCTCTCACAACCCCAGAAGGAACCTACTTCCAAGGAAACAAAATAACAAAAAGATCTATATTTCCACTTTTTCTCATTACGAAACAGTCTTCCAATGAAGAATAGTAACTTTTTCTCATTGAAAACACCATTTCCAATCATTTTGTTCTTCCTTTCATCGTTCTAATCAACTTCAATTTAGTGCGTTCTTTCATTTTTTATTATTTTTTTTTTTTTGACAATTGCTACATATCTTCAATTTTTTATCAACCTTTTTTATATGTTTAATACCATTTTCACCGACCTAATCGACATAATATTATTAAATAAAATACATATTTTAGCATAATACAATGATAAATAATAAAATGTTTTAGGTTGACTTGGAATTGCTGAGACATCTTGTTTTATTTATAACGAAAAACTCATTTCAGTTTTTCACTTTTATTCTTCCTTAAACTCTCGTATCTTAAACCTCTGGCTGAATTTTTATGAAGAACTATACTTTGCATAAGCCTTTCTCTGCCATTCTTCTTTAATATTGTAAATCAAAATGGTTAATCCTCTTATCTCAAGGGCACAAGCCGGAGGGGAGGCTCAGCCCACTAAAGTCTTACATTTTCCTTGATTTCTGGGCAGTTTTTATTCTAATTATTAATTAAAATCTATTTTTGTTATTTTATATTATTAAAAACTCTTGCTTTATATTAATTATATATGATTCTAGTTTTCTATATTTATATAGTTCTATATTATTAAAATTATTGCGTTTGTGCCAATCATAACTTATACTTTTTTAATTTATCAATGAAATAGGAAAAAATAGAAGACATTTTACTTTTTAAAGGAGAAAAAAAAAGGTCTAAACAAAGAAAGAAAGAATGAAAATGGTTGTGAAATAAGTAGGCTACTGAAATGAATATAAAAGAGTAAACTGAAAGTGAAAATAGCAACAGTAGGAAGGTATGATTCCCATTTTCAAAATTATATTATTCAGCTTAAATTAAAAACTAAAATGTCCTTCATCTCATGCCTTTGTGAAATAATGGTGCTAAAGCAAACAGAAATTTACTGATAAAATTACCAAAACCAAAAAAAAATTAATTAGAAATATCAGTGAGAAATATATTAAAAGATAAACTACTAAAATAAAAAAGAGAGGAAAGCTTCGATAAAACTTCACCAATCATTCGGGCTCCGTTCTTCCTAGAATCTATGTGAGTCAATAAATATTCTTTAAGCTTGTTGTAAGCCTTATGGATCTCATCATTTACTATAATCTTGTGGAAGCTCCCTGGTATTTCACCTATAATAAAAACATACATTTAATCGTGCGTTCGTACCAAAGCCGTTTTCAGGGTAAGGATTAAAGGGTTTAACCCCTCTCCACAGTAAAAATGTGATCATAAGACTCGCAATAAAGCGATAAAAATGCAAACAAAAACAGATTTTTGATCGTTCTTCAAAATTTTTGTGTAACCCTACCCCCAGAACAAAAATCGTGAATAAACTCTTGATTCCAAAATTCTGTTCCCGGCTTTGATAAGATGCCACTGGTTAGAGGCTAACTGAAGGTGCTTTGGGTCTCTTTATGGTGGTAAAACATGTGGTAGCTCATTGGACGGATGCTCTGCTTAGCTATAGGGGTCAATAAGAGAGGGGTCAATACCTTGTTCTTAACACTAAAGTTTTTTAGTAGTTTAAAAAAAAACTTCTGGCTCTAATCAAAATACCCATATGTATCAGGACTTGCTCCTAAAGAATTGGGCCCCCCTCATATAGGCTACGTGATAATTTCTGTTTTTTAAGTTTTAATATTACTCTTTACTTTCAATTGAAAAATACTTGTTTTTATTATTCAATTTCATCCACGAAAAATTAAGCAAGATAAACGGGTTTTAATTTTTATAAAGCAGTAAGTACAATAAAATTAACACTTAATTAAACAAACATAATCCGAAAATTTCGGCCCCACGTCCGGGAGCCTTTCTCAACGGAAAAAAAAGAAGAAAAAATGAAACAAAAATTTTCTTCTTAAAAAATTAACTTACATCCGAATAAGATAATTTCTTACAAAAGGTTTTACCCACGCGGTTGTACGTCCCCTCGCTTTTATGGTCTTCCTAAAGTTCATAAGCCCGGTAATCCACTTCGACCCATTGTTTCTTCTTTTAATTCTCCTACAGCAAAAATAGGAAAATTCTTATCAGTGATATTTCGCCCACTAATTCAGGCTCAAAAATCCTATATTAAAAATTCCGCTGATTTCGTTTCCAAGGTAAAGCAAGTTTCGGTTAAACCAAATACAAGAATTGGCAGTTTTGATGCAGATTCAATGTATACCAATTGTGATCCTCAAAAGGCCGAACTGTTTTTGGAGCAAAAACTTAATTTCTAACCCATCTATATCAGAAAATTCCGCTCTTTCGAATCAGACACTTCTTTCGCTTACAGCCCTTTGTAATAGAACTTCTTTTTACTTTCATTATAGAGGCATTTTTTATAGACAGAAATATGGGCTCTCCATGGGTGCCCCCTTTCTCCAATACAGGCTGATATTTTCATGGAAGACCTTGAAGAAAGGGCTATTTTGCAAGGTTCTTGTAAGCCTGAGTTTTGAGTTCGTTTTAAAGATGACATTTTTTATTTATGGGAGCATGGTGATAAGTCTCTGGGTTCTTTTCTTCACTTGCTCAACTCCTTGGATCCAAAACTGAAATTTACTCAGGAATCAGAGATAGAGAGGCGTCTTCCTTTCTTAGATGTTTTAGTGCACCGAAATGATTCATGTTTCGAGTTTAGTGTATATAGAAAACCCACACATAATGACCGTTACTTAAGTTATTCCTCCAATCATTCTCCTGCTGTGAAAAGAGGAGTTGTCACTTCTCTAGTTGATAGAGCATTGAAAGTTTGTTCAACACGTTTCTTGGATTTAGAACTCAACCACTCAAATTTTATTTGGGAATGGTTATCCAATTAGTTTAATAAATTCTGTAATTGCAAAACGCATTAAAAGATTATCAGATAGTTCCACAGAAAACACAAATCAAAGGGAAAATTCAGTTTATCTTGGTGTCCCATACATTAAAGGGATTTCAGACCACATTTCAAAAAATCTAACGAAAAATAACATTTACACTTATTATAGACCCAGAAAAACTATCAGGTCCCAAATTTATCAAGGAAAAGACCCTATCCCGATAGGTGAAAACTCCGGTGTCTACATAATTCCTTGTTCGTGTGGTCTTTGGTATATTGGAAGAACTAATCAGCGACTAACAGATAGATTAACTCAGCATTCTAGCTCAATTAATAATACACTTAAAAAGCAGAAAAAACCGGAAAATTTTGACTCTGCCCTTGCAGAGCACATTTTTGAAAAACCAGACCATACTATTTTGTTTAATCAAGCTAGTCTTATTTCGAATGATAAGGGTATTGTCCAGCACTACAGAGAAGCTGTTGAAATTTATAAATACCAACATTTAGGTCTAGCTTTAAACAGAGATTCCGGTGATTTAAGAATAAATGAGTTATATTTCGGTTTTCTCAAAAGAGAAGCCGATACTTTAGTGATCCCTGAAATAAACCTTGAACCACTTTCTCAGTCATCTATTCAAACACGTGAACAACCCCTTAGGTCTCAAAGGGTGTCTGCAAGAAATGCCTTAATTAAAATCCGAAATCAAATGACATAGTTTTCCAACTTATTTAACTGCTGGTTCGTTTTGTTTTTTTGAGTGAATGAATTGATTCCTTTCTTTTGTTCAGTTGTTCGCTAGTATCCGTCGATGGCAGATCATATTTTTTGGATTTTGTGCAAATCGCGGATATTGGCGAATAACTCGCTTTTATGGTTGTTAGGTATTTGGTTTTAATTCTTTTAATTTTTGGCTTTTATTGATACATCGTTTCGTTTCGCGCTGAAGAAGAGAGGCGTTTGTCCTCTCGAAATATTCGCTTCGTTTTTTCAGTATCTTCATTTGGCCTATAAAAACCCCATTTTTGCTCGTTTTTCTTTCTTTATGAGGTACATCCGAATAATACATATTAAACGCATAAAGAGAAAGAAAAAAAACAAAAGAATAAATATAAATAAATAAGATCAAAACTCACATATTAAATAAACACTTCCATGTTCTGGCGTATAAACAAAATAAAATGTCTATATTGATTCACTTGCCTTCTCACAGAATATAAATAGAAATCTATCAAAAATGAAGAATATATTTATACTTTAACAAAAACCAATTAAGGTCAGCTAACCCCCGGCCCATAACCTCTAATTAAATCCCACAAGTTCATTCACAAATTTTTGAATTATAAATTGAATGGATTCGTTAGCTTGAAAACTTAGCAGCAGTTCGTTTACTTTTCCCAACATTTAACCCATTCTGACCTTTGTTCGCAAAGTCTTTCATCAGAACTATTATTCTTTCATCACAACTATTAAATCAGAACTTTCATCTGTCGTTTCAGAACTATTATTAAAATCAGTACTGGTTGAATATCTTACTTGCTTTTTCATTAAGCTGTTATAAATTGAATTGATCCTAAATTTCCCTTCATCTCTATTGATACTAATGCCCCCACATATTATCTTATTTTATTTCTATAATTTCCCCGAAGCTTTGTAAAGTCTTACAGACGTATCTACTATTTTTGCTTGATCAAATAAAATACTGTGATGAGGAAAATTATAAACATAGTTAAGAGACTCACACTCAGACATTGAAAATCAGACATCTGGTCATTATGTCGCCACTTAGGACATCTGATGGAAATTTCGAGGTACCCTTTCTGTACTTTCTCTGTGACTGCTCAATTTTGCATGTGAGGAATTTTTAATGGAGGAGGGGGTACCCTTTTTTCGATGTACCTTCCTGTACTTTACTGTGACTGCTCAATTTTGCATGTGAGGAATTTTTAATGGAAAACAATGGGGAGAAATTTTGCAGAAATTTTTCTGCAGGACAGTGGGAGTGAGGAAACGCCTAGCACCATATTTCCCAGATACGAATTAACTGAACTAAGGTAAGCAGACAGAGCCTTGATAACAATAGATACATCAAACGAATCGAATTTGAGGCTTATTCAAAGTATTTAAAATTCATCCAATTTAGTGATACCTATCAAAAACTACGAGCCTGAAAAAATTTGTCCAATTTTTGCAAAAATGGAAAAAAAACATGAAGTGATCTTAATGAAGATCACACCATCAGATTCATAATATTAGATATCCCTACTGTAGACAATGCCGGATCGACTAGGTGCTGTGCCCGATTGGATTTTTTTTTGCGGGGCCTCCTCTGTGTATTAAATTTTGAAAGGTCATATAAAATTTCTTCCAATAGAACTATTGGGTTACGATTGATCTAATAATTAAAAAAAAATATCCAGCTATTTTGAAGCTGAAAACATTACGACTATTTTTGGTTCGGTCATTGCTTATCATAGTTAGCGTGCTAGTGCTGCCTCAGTATAAAACGATGTGGGCACAATGTGTTAGTGTTTTTTTTCTCCACCCGGGCACTTCGTATCGAAGGAGTTGTCGTAGAAACTTCAAAAAGGGTTCATTCAAATGGAAATGGGAGTGGCTAGTGCCCTTTTTAATAGTCAAAAGTGATTGGAGGGAAACTAGCCCCGCCCCCACGCCCATTATTCCCCCAAACATATACAATCGAAATTTTGAGATAGTCATTTTGTTCAGCGTAGTTGATTTCCAATTATAAAATATGTTTTTGAGGAGGACACTCCCCCACAACCCTCAGGGCAAGGGTTTTAAGTTACGTCCTGGGGGCATATAAGGTTTTTATAGAAGGCGTTGTCGTAGAAACTTCAAAACAGGCTCATTCGATTGGAAATTCAAAGGGCTAGTAACTTATTTAATAGTCGAAAGTGATTGGAGGGCAACTAGCCCGCCCTCCCTCACGCTCATCATTCCCCCAAATATATCCAATCAAAATTTCGAGATAGCCATTTTGTTCAGCGTAGTTGATTTTCAGATAGAAAATATGTTTTTGAGGAGGACACTCCCCCACAACCTTCAGGGCTAGGGTTTTAAGTTATATCCTGGGGTCATATTATTTTTTATTGAAATCTTTGTCGTAGAAACTTGAAAAAGGGGTCATTCGATTGGAAATTCAAAGGTCTAGTGTCATTTTTAATAGTCGAAAGTGATTTGAGGGGAACTAGCCCCCCTATCTCAACCACCTTCTCCCCAAACACATCCCATCAAAATTTTTAGATAGCCAATTTATTCAGTGTTTCAGATTTCCAGATAGAAATTATGTTTTTGAGGAGGACAGTCCCCCAAAGCCCTCAGGGCAAGGGTTGTAAGTTATGCCCTGGGGGCATATAAGGTTTTTGTAGAAGGCATTGTCGTAAAAACTTCAAAAAAGGCTCATTCGATTGGAAATTCAAAGGGGTGGTACCCTATTTAATAGTCAGAAGTGATTGGAGGGGAACTACCCCCCCCCCCACGCCTATCATTCCCCCAAACACATCCAATCAAAATTTTGAGATAGCCATGTTGTTTAGCATAGTTGTTTTTCACACAGAAAATATTTTGAGGAGGAAACTCCCTCACAACCCTCAGGGTAAGGGTTTAAGTTATGGCCTGGGGGCATATAAGGTTTTTAAAGAAGGTGTTGTCGTAAAAGCTTCAAAAACGGCTCATTCGATTGCAAATGGGAGTGGCTAGTGCCCTTTTTCATAGTAGAAAGTGTTTGGAGGGACACCAACTCCCCCCCCCTCCCACGCCCATCATTCCCCCGAACACATCTAATCAAAATTTTGAGATAGCCATTTTGTTCAACGTAGTTTTAAGTTCTGGAAATTAGGACTTTGAGGATGACAACCTCCTCAAAGCCCTCAGGACAAGGGTTGTTAGTTATACCCTGAGGGCATATAAAGATTTTATAGAACGGGTTGAAACTTCAAAAAGGGCTCATTTGATTACAAGTTGAAATGGCTTGTGCCCTTTTTAATAGTTTAAAGTAATTAGACTAACACGCCTTCCCCGCCCACTATTTCCCCAAAAACATCCAATCAAAATTTTGAGATAGCTATTTTGTTCCACGCAGTCAAAGTTCAGGATATTGTACCTTTGAGCAGGACACTCCCCCCATTGTCTTCAGAGCAAGGGTTGTAAGTTATGCCCTGGGGGTATATAAGTTTTTATTCAAATCTTTGTCGTAGAAACTTGAAAAAGAGCTCATTCGATTGGAAATTCAAAGATCTAGCGCCCTTTTTAATAGTCGAAAGTAATTTGGGGGCAAATAGACCCCCTCTCTCCCTAAACACATCCAATCAAAATTTTTGGATAGCCATTTTATTCAGTGTTTCGGATTTCCAGATAGAAATTATGTTTTTGTAGAGGACACTTCCCTATAGCCCTCAGGGAAAGGGTTAAGTTATGCCCTGGGGGCATATAAGGCTTTTACTGAACACGTCGTCGTAGAAACTTCAAAAATGACTCATTTGATTGGAAATTGAAATGGCTAGTGCCCTTTTTATTTGTCGAAAGTTATTGGAAGGCAACAAACACCCCTTCGACGCCCACCATTTTCCCTAACATATCCGATCAAAATTTCTTGATAGCCAATTTGTTTCACGAACGCGTTGTCGTAGAAACTGTCGTGTCGCGTTGTCGTGCCCTTTAAATAGTCGAAAGTGATTGGAAGGCAACTAACACCCCTTCCAAACCCAACTTTTCCCCAAACATATCCAATCAGAATTTTGAGATAGCCATTTTATTAAACGTAGTTTTAAGTTCTGGAAATTAAGTCTTTGAGGATGACAACTCTTTCACAGCCCTCAGGGCAAGGGTTTTAAGTTATGCCCTGGGGGCATATAAGGTTTTATATAAACAACAATGTCGTAGAAACTTCAGAGAGGGCACATTCGATTTGAAAGTTAAATGGCTAGTTCCTTTTTAATGGTCGAAAGTGATTCTAAGGCAACTGACACCCCTTCCACGACAGCCATTTCCCCAAACAAATCCAATAAAAATTTTGATATAGCTATTTTGTTCAACGTAGTTGAAAGCTCTCGAAATTATAAGTTTCAGCAGAACACCCCCCCCCCCCCCAGTCTTCGGGGGCAAGGGTTATAAGTTATGCCCTGGGGGCATATATGGTTCTTATAGAAGAAATGCTCGTATAAGCTTCAAAGAGGGCTCATTTGATTGGAAATTGAAATTTTTAGTTTACTTTTTAAAAGTCAAAGGATATTGGAGGGTAACCAAATCCCACCCCCAAACCCTTTTTTCCTAAATGCATCCAATAAAAATTTTAAGATAGCTATTTTGTTAAAAATAGATAAAAGTTAATATAAGAAAAACTCCTGTGTCGACAAAACCCCCCAGGACCCAGAGGCAGGCGTTGTAAGTTATGCCCTGGGGGCATATATGGGTCTTATGGCAACGATGCTCGTATTAAATTTAAAGAGGGCTCATTTGATTGGAAATTGAAAGTTCTAGTTCACTTTTTATGAGTCATAAGAGATTGGAGGGCACCTAGCCCCCCCCCCTCCACGCCTTTTTTCTGAAATCCATCTGATGAGCACTTTGAGATAGTTTTTTTTACATACAGCAAGAACACGTTCATATCGGAGTCTTATCTTCGATATTGATCGACCTCAGAAGAATGGGGAGCTGTTCTTTCTTCGAATTATCTTTTGTCTCGTCGACAAGAACAGCAAAGTATTTGGCACACTTAACTTCTTGCACTATTGTAGACCGAAGCCTAGATCCGATAACTGAAATTAGATCGTTCTGGTATTCGTGGGACGTATAGTGGCCGTATTGTCTTTGTAGATTGTTGAAAAGCGTAAGAGAATACTCGGCGAGAAGATTGAAAGTTTCGAAGAAATTTCCTTTGATTGCCGAAGGTTCAGTCTCATCGTGGCCGCGAAAGGCTGTACCCAGTCACCCCAGTAGGGCCGTTACTTTCAGTAAAGCCTTTACGTGTTCCCTGTTTTCATTCATCTCCTTATTTCTGTCCGTTGACAAAACAGATGCGATGGGTTGCATCTCCTTGGCTTGTATAGCTTTGAGCTTCGTCCACGAAACTGCACTGTCCCTGTGGTGGTCACTTTTCGCATGCTCTTCTAAAACGCTTGCGATGTCTTTCCATGTTCTAACGCCGATCTCAATGAAAGGCTTCGCCCCGTATCTCTGTCCGCGAAGGGTTGACGGGCCGGCAAAGTGTCTGCAGCTGAAACAGAAAACCGAATTTTCCTTAACTGAGTACCCAAGCCAAGGATGCTTTCCATAATACGAAATATTAAATGACCGTCTTAGCTTGCCGTTTGCTGAAACCTGTGCAGGGTACCGTAGCAGCTGTGGTTGACATGGATTGTTATGGAAGGATTTTCATAAGGCTTTTCATAAGGTAGTATCCTATTGGCCTTTCTCGTACTTTTCCCTCGTCGAAGTACCTCAGAAGAATGGCGAGCTGTTCTTTCTTCGAATTATCTTTTGTCTCGTCAACAAGAACAGCAAAGTATTTGGCACGCTTAACTTCTTGCAATTTTGTAGACCGAAGCCTATATCCGATAACTGGAATTTGATTGTTCTGATATTCGTGGGACGTATGGTGGCCCTATCGTCTTTGTAGCTTGTTGAAAAGCGTAGGAGAATACTCGGCGAGAAGATTGCAAGTTTCGACGAAATGTCCTTTCCTTTGTTTGCCGAAGATTCAGTCTCATCATGGACGCAAAAGGTTGTACCCAGTCGCCCCAGTAGGGCCGTTACTTTCAGTAAAGCCTTTACGTGCTCCCTATTTTCATTCATCTCCTTATTCCTGTCCGTTGAAAAAACAGATGCGATGGGTTGCATCTTCTTGGCTTGTATAGCTTTGAACTTCGTCCACAAAACTGCACTGTCCCTGTGGTGGTCACTTTTCGCATGCTCTTCTAGAACGCTTGCGATGTCCTTCCATCTTCTAACGCCAGTCTCGATTAAAGGCCTCGCCCCGTATCTCCGTCTGCAATGGGTCGATGGACCGCTAAAGTGTCTGTAGCTGCAACAGAAAACTTAGTTTTCCTTAACTGAGTACCCAAGCCAAGGATGCTTTCCATAATACGAAATATTAAATGACCGTCTTAGCTTGCCGTTTGCTAAAACCTGTGCAGGGTACCGGAGCAGCTCTATTTGACATGGATGGTCGTGGGAGGATGAAGAAATATCAATAAGACCACTTGAACGATGGTGCTCTTCATCTCGAGTCGTATCTCGTCCAGATTGTGCCTCTTGAGCAGTGACAGGCGCAGTGTCTCTTTGAGCCGTCTTGTTTCCTACTAGCTAGGTCTGATCGACCACCACGTCCTTCGAAGGACCCAAAGCAACGGCAATGGATTGTTCGGGTGCTGAGTCAGGCACCTGAAAGATATACCCAAAGGATAAAAGCCACTCTTGTACTTTGAAGCACTATTGAACTAATTTTCAACATTTAGACAGGTGTTTTTTTTTAGCGTGTTAAGTCCAAACTGCGTAGCAGTTTCCGCTTTCGGCACAGCAGTTCGGGAAAATAGTGCTAGAACTCTTCCATGGTGTTACAGTTTGCTAGAGTATATCGAACTTCGGAAAAAAAAGAACAGGAAATTTCAGCAAAGCCAAAGGGGACGTTTTTCGGATGATTATACATGCGTTGATCCTTATCTACCCGTAAAGACCAGTGGCGCCAATTCACGAAAATGTAGGGGGGGGCAAGGATTTTTTTTTCGATTTTTTTTTAATTAAGATGCAAAAAAAAGAACAACATTTAGCAAACATAACTAAAACAGGTGGTAGCGGCGAGGTCGCTGCTTGGCAAAATCGTTGACTAATCTATCCAAATCCAGTTTCTTTACCTCCTCTTTTTCAACAGCCATTATCATGAGATCACTGAGTCTGTCGCTTCCCATCGTTAATTGCAGATATTCTTTCACATGCCTTAATGCGAAGAAGAATCGTTCATTACTGGCAGTGATTAAAGGGAAAGTAGCAAGAAGCTTCATATGTTTTAGCCCTGCATAATTGTTAACGGGGAGGTCGGATAAGATTTTGATAGCTCGAAGAAGATCCATTTTTGAAATATCACCTTTTGACAGATGCAGTTTCGCAAGAGAAAGCTGGGATTCTATGGCATGGTCGTCAACACCGAGAATCTCTTGATAATGACACATAACTCTTTCCACTTTTGAAATTTCGAGAAAATTGGAACTTGAGGGGTCGATGGCAGATAAAGCGTCGAGCAGAGGAATATTCTGCATGAAACGTTGGTCCATCTCACTCGTGAAACGATCTATTACCTCAAAGTACAGAAGTTTACCGCAGTCTGATTCAACTGGCTGACTGATATTGCATTTACCGGTTGTTGAGTTTGAAAGAAAGGCTTTGAGACGAATGGAAATGGCTTGACTTCTCTTGTTTCGAGCACTGGTTTTAGATTGTGGAGATTTCGATTCCTGGATATCGTTTAAAGCTAAGAATTTAGATTTGTTTTTGCTTAAGTTGTTCCATTCGTTATCATTTCTCAGCTTTTGGAGTGTCTCATATGTCCCAGAAATCAGTGCAAGTGCCTTATAAATCAACAAACTTCCAGATTGAAGTTGCTCTGATAAACAATTTACAATGACTAATACTTTTTCCATTATGTGTAAAAATGAAACAAAAGAGGCAGAGTTGATTTTGTCCAGTAGTCCTTTTGCTTCACACGCTGCCTCGCCGTTGGAACTATCAGAGACTGCGGCAAGCACAGCAACAATACAATCAAATCTGGCCTTCACCTTCAAAATAGAGTGGACTGCGTAAAATCAGCGAGTCTGGACAGTCCTCTCTAGCTCCAAGACTTTTTGCCCGCTAATACGCTGGGATTCCACAAATAACTCGTGACGATTATTGCTGCATGATATAAATGCGCAAAGTCTTTGCATCACAGAGAAAAATTCAGAAAGTTCGCTGATATTTTTTAGGCAGTCAGTCAAAACCAAGTTTAATCTGTGGGCGTGACAGTGTAAATAAACTGCATGAGGCACCTTCTCCCTAAACTTTGCTTGAACTCCGTTAAATTCCCCACTCATAACAGATGCGCCATCATAACATTGGGCAATACACAGTATCGAATCTACACCAAGCTTTTCTATAGTTTCACAAATCGAGGTGGATAAGCTCTTGATATCTAATTTTTGCATGTAATAGCAGCCAATTGGTCGCTACAATACTTGCCCATTTGATATGTAACTGAGGAGGATCGCTAATTGTTCTTTTCTAGAAACGTCTTTTGTCTCGTTGACAAGAATAGCAAATCAATTATCTGATTTTACTTCTGAAATAATATCTTTGCGCAAGGCATTTCCTATCAGTATAACTGCGTAATTTTGGTACTGATGACTGCAATAGTGACCATATCGGCGCTGTAACTTGGCCTTCAGCTTTTTGTCACCTTTAGACATCTCCTCCATCAATTCAGCCGAATTAACCCAGTTTGCAGAGGTTTCTGATTCGTCATGACCCCTGAACACAAGACCCTGGTGGCCAAGAAAGAAAATAGTGTGAAAAATGTGCTTCGCCTGATCTCTGTTTTCCTGAACCTCTTGAGATCTGGATTGAATTAAGTCATTCGCTATAGATTTCGAATTATCAGTACTTATTATCTTAAATTCCGTCCATGCTGACATACAATGCCTATGTCTTTCAGAACCATCATGTTGCTTTAATAGTGCAGAACTGTCTTCCCGCTTGCAAAATCCCGACTCAGTGAAAGTTCATCTTCCAGTAAGTCTTATAATCCGGAGAGTCCCTAGAGAAAAATGATGGTAAGCAAAACAAAACATGGACTTCAACTTTTTTGAGCTTTCTACCCATTAATAAATCTTACTATCATATGCACTGAATTTCCTTCCGTTAGAAATGGAAGCCAGATATCTCTCAAGAATAGGTTGAGCTGGTTTGTCGTGATGCGTCCTAGAGATATTTGAGAGAGTTTCTTGACTGCTACTGGAACCCGCAAGGGGTTCAGCGATGCAGACCGAACTTTCATGTTGATCTGAGCCATTTATTGTTCCGCTTGTTTCTGAAATTCTGTCGAAGGTGGGGGAATTTATCTCAACTAACCCGAGACTTTGGGCGCTGACACTATTGCCAGTTTCTTGCACTAAAGTTTCTTCATTTTTTTTCCACATTTTCATCGAAAAAAAATCCAAAGTTTGTTGTCGCTTTTTACTCATAGTTAAACGAGTAGTAGATAATGACTTCACTAAGACACGGCAAGAGAAGAACTGAAGAAACACGTAGAAACTCACTTAGAAAATCACTCCCCTACTCCACGATGAAACTACCCCGCTTGGAAACTCCATAAACCAATCACTTACATTTCCTGCTCACGACAGTCCCATTCACTCCACTGGGACTAGTTATCCCATAAACTATTCTACAACGTCAAGAATCTGCTGACCAAAACCCCTTGAAACCCTAGAACACATTTCCTTTCCCAGCTACTAAAAAAGGCAATATACAAAACTCATAGTTTACAACAAATTCTTCACAAGAACAATAACAAACGGGTACTGACCACATGAAGCTTAGTTTTGAATGAACCCTACTCGGAAATAAAATAGTGTAGACACGCTCGCTCTTAGACATTTCAAAACAAGATTATATAATTAGGGCACCAGTTTGTTGGTCGTATTTATTGGACCAGCTGCTGGTTTAATATAGCACATAGCTAAAATAGAAAATAGCTGTGAAATATAAATAAGAAGGTAATTTTCAAAGTGTAGGGGGGGGCCATGGCCCCCCCTGCCCCCCCTAATTGGCGCCTCTGGTAAAGACAATAATAGAAACTTTGGGCTTAATGCAATACCAATCCAAATCGCAAAAAGCCTTTGTAGTAGTCCTTGAATGAATGATTCGAGTGTCATTACAGATTGCAAATAAGCTAAATGCGCGTTCGATTTGCTGTAGTTTCTGTTACGTCCTTCTCCGTTGTGGGCTTATTTGCATTTTTTCTGCGACGTTCTCCCATTTAGCCTGAAAAACTACTGATAATGTGACCGCCAAACAGGTTCATAATTTTGGACCAAATGGTGAAACGTGAAGCTTGACTACAGCAAATCGAATGCGGCTTCATATCGCCAGTCGGCATTGTAGCAAATTGAATGCTATAAGCACTGCCCAACTGTATGGTTCCATCAATAAAAAAAGGAAAAAAAGAAGAAAAAACGACAATCTTTGGCTTATGCCCCTCAACCCATGTAGCATTGTAATCCATAAAATTGACAGCACTGCCAAACTGTGTGGTTCTATCAATATAAAAAAAAAAAAAAAAAAAAAAAAACAATCTTTGGCTAATGCCCCTCAACCCATGTAGCATTGTTATCCATAAAATTAACTGTGCTTTGCAGAAAAAAAAGAACAAAACAAAACAACATAGAGGTAATCCTTAATAGAACAGTTCGTGGTAACGAACTATAAGTAAGGAGCGACCCGGCTCAATAATAACCGAAACTCTAGAAAACAGATACCAATAGATACATCAAAAGAATCAGATTTCAATGCTGATTTCAAATATATAACTTTTATCAAGTTTAGTTCTACCTATCTAAAGTTACGCGCCTGAGAAAATTGGGCTGATTTTCAAAAAAAGGGGGAAAACCCTCCAAAAGTTATAAAACCTTAATGAAAATCACACCTTCATATTCAGTGTATCAGAGAACTCTACTGTAGAGGTTTCAAGCTCCTGTCTACAGAAATGTGGAATTTTGCATTTTTTGCCAGAAGAAAGATCATGGATGCGTGTTTATTCATTTTTTTCCCCAGGGGTGACCGTATCGACCCAGTGGTCCTAGATTATCATGGGAGGGACGGAAATTAAAAGTTCTAGTGCCCTTTTTAAGTGACCAAAAAAATGGATGGCCCCCTCCCACGCTCATATTTTTCCCAAAGTCACCCGATCAAAATTTTAAGATAGCCATTATGTTTAGCATGCTCGACAATATGATAACTTTGTCTTTTAGGATGACTTAATCCCCCAAAGTCCCCAGGGGGGAGGGGCTAAAAGTTATGAACTTTACCCAATGTTAACATATAGTAATGGTTATTGGGAAATACACAGAAGTTTTCAGGAGGGTTTTTTCTGGTAGAGAGGGTGGGTGGGTTGGGGGTTATGTAGGAGGATCTGTTCATGAAGTAGGTTTTTATGGAGGAAGGGAAATTGCCATGAAGGGGGCACCGGACTTGCCTGCATTATTTATTGGTTATTGGGAAGTATACAGACATTTTCAGGAAGGATTATTTTCCGGAGGGGGGGGGGCTGAGGAGGGGGTTACTCGAGAGAATCTTTCCGTGGAGGATGTTTTCTTTGGGGTAAGGGACATTTCTATGAAGGGGGTGCCGGATTTCCACACATTATTTAAAAAACGATCAGATATTAAATTTTAAAAAACAAGTTTTTTCAACTGAAAGTAAGAAGCAACATTAGAACTTAAAACGAACAGAAATTATAAGCTATATGAGGGGGTTCTCCCCCAAGTCAATACCTCACTCTTTAGGCTACAGTTTTTTTTAGTGCTTTCAAAAGAGCTATCTATTCTAATTAAACGGCCTTTGTGATTCAGGGGTTTGTGACTTAAATTTTTTTTTACTTTTAACGTAAAGAGCGTGGTATTGACTAAGGGGAGAACCCCTTCATATACGTAATAACATATACGTAATAATAAAAAAATAATAAAAAAAACAAGCGATACGGCTCAATAGTAATCGAAATTTTTGATGTCAATAAATGTATCAAAAGAATGGGTTTATAATGCTGATTCTAAATATGTAAATTTTATTAAGTTTAGTATTACTCATCAAAGGCTACGAGCCTGAGAAAATTTATCGATTTTTAAAGAGGGGGGAAACATCCCCTACAAGTGAAATAATTTTAATAAAAATCACACCGTCAGATTCAGCGTATCAGAAAACCCTATTACATAGGTTTCAAGCTCATATCTGCAAAAATCTGCAACTTTGTATTTTTTGCCAGAAGAAAAATATACGAATATAGAAGTTAGTTACGTAAGTTAATTTGTAAATTACGTCATAACCAAATTTAGAGACATCCATTTAGCAAAAGAAAAGTAAAAATTTTATGCAAATTTTGTTTACTTATTCAATGACGGTGAGACAAAATAAAAGCTGCATTAACTAAAAAACAATCAGAAATTAAATAAACAAACAAGTTTTTTAAACTGAAAGTAAGGAGCGACATTGAAACTTAAAACGAACGGAAATTATTCCGTATATGAAAGGGGCTGTCCCCTCCTCAACGCCTCGCTCTTTACGCTAAAGTTTGACTCTGTCTCACAACTTTATTTTTTAAAACCAAAAAAACTTTAGTGTAAAGAGCGAACCGTTGAGGAGGGGACAGTCCCTTTCATATACGGAATAATTTCTGTTCGTTTTAAGTTTTAATGTCGCTCCTTACTGTCAGTTTAAAAAACTTGTTTTTTTTTATTTAGTTTATTGGAAACCAGGTCTACTGCATATCCAGTATTATTTTGTATTTATTATTTTTCATATAAAATACCCAGCGCGGTTCAGAACAGTAACTTTGGTTCACCAGATCGCGAAAAAAAGGAAACAACTTGATAAAACACAAATACTGTAGATTACTTACTTGTCGAGCCGGTTCACTTGGCTTTTGCTTCTTAATCCATCTGTTCAGAGAAACTCGCTTTTCTGCTTCTTTCTCCTTCTTCAATGCTGCCAACTTACGCTTTTGAGCTCCTGACAAACTCATGAATCCTCAATGGCTCTTCAGGTGCTGATATTAGATAGTAAACTGGTGAACTGGGCGAATAATACATGGGTTAGATATGGATGGTCTTACGGTTTAAACACATTCATTCATTCAAACTGATCTTTATAATTTTCCGAATTTCCTTTTTGCCGCTTCCGACAAAGATTCCGCTCCCGACAAAGATGCCGCTTCTAAAAACAATTGCAACCTCCCATTCTATGAGACATTATAGGATTACAATTCAACGGAATCAAAACCAAAATAATTGGCCGGCACGAAAAGTGAAGCCTTCAAAAATAAGTAGAAAGTACGTAGATTTCATATTTGGAAGTAGAATGGTACGAAAATAAGCATCCTACTACCAAAACAAGTAGAAGTGGAAACACTCCTCATGATAGCACGCAAGAAAGATTTTAAATCAATAAAATCAGAAACTAATCTGTCACTTCAACGCCTGCACAACACAGCTATACTATTAATCTCACTATTATCTAAGTTAATCTCCATATAAATGTAGCAGTTTCAAAATTTTGACTAATTGCTAATTGTAATTCTGTTCCTGTATATTTTGTAAAAGAAAAAAAAGGCCTCTTTGGGAGGAAGCTTGGGCCCCCCAGAAAAATTAGGGTGGGCAATGGGCCACCCCTGCCCCCCCTCCCAAATGGCACTCCTGGTTCTAGTGCCCTTTCTAAGAGTCAAAAGTGATCAGAGGGCAACTGCCCCCTCCAGGCCCTTTTTCCCCGAATAGATCTGATGAAAAATTTGAGGTAGTCATTTTTTTTAAAAATAGTTCAAATATCATATAGCAAAAACTCCTTTACGTATGGTCATTTCAAACATTAGGTATTAATGTAAATTAATAAATAAATCTTAAAACGAGTGAAACTTAAATTGCATCTTAAAACTATTTGCGTCTTTAACAGTCTTGGAATGTATTAACAACATCAAACTGAATATTTGGAGAGTAATGATATTAATTGCTGAAAGATCCATCAGTAAAAGAATTTATTTCACTGTAATTGTATTTTTATTTTCAATGCTGTAAGAACCGGAAAAGAAAATATTTGTAATATAATCCGTTTTCAGTTAAGCACCAATGACGTAGCAGGCTTTTGGTTTTTATTTACAGTTAGGAAAGAAGGCAGTTTCCAAACACTTGTTTGTAGTGAAACTATATTCGTCTTTAAAAACTTTAAAAAGAGCTAATAAATTAAACTTAATATTTGATGTATAATGATATATCTCCCGCTTAGTGTTTTCCAAGCATCTCCAGGAGGGTCATCTTAGAAAGTTGTCCAGACTACGCACGGTTAAGTTTAACCCATTTCTTATCTTTTCCGGCAAAGTTCCATCTTCAATTACAAGCTTTCATGGAGAAATTTATTGGATCAAAACAGGCTGAGAGCAAATAATCAAAAAAGGTTTCTACAACATTGTACAGTGATAGCCATTTATAATGTATCTTTCACATAAGCTATTTGGGGGACTCCCTAATGGTGTTTTAACCAATTATATTCTGTACTTTAATATTTTTCCTAAGGAAAACTCAAACTCCCCTCGTGAGCCTCTGGTTCTACACCTACGGTGTTTATCTCCCTCCCTCTATTTCAGAGGATTTTTTAATTTCAAATTTTAAAAACTTGTACTTTTAAAGTATTACTTTTAATGTTTTTTTACCTTTTATACTGTTAAAATTTTTAGTTTTTTAATGTTTTAGTTAAACTTACAGCTTAAATTTTAAGATTCAAGGTTTTACTGTCAGAATTACACACTTATCACAGCGAAATTTGTTTGGTCAAATTTGCCTAAAGCAAATACTCAAAAGAGCGTTCTACAACATTGTACAGAGGTAGCCATTTCTAATGTATGTAATGGGATCAATTTTCAAAAACCTCAAAAATTTCCAATTAAAGTTACCCAAGTAAAAAATAAAATAAAATCACCCAAATAATAGGTGATTTGTCAAATCTTATATGACAGGTGACCAACAATATATTTTAAATCTTATGAGCTCGAAATACCAAACCATTAAGAGATAGTAGAATTTATTGCACAAAGAAATAGTCACTCGAGATACAGAATATTTTGGTGTAATCTAATTGCATTGTTCTGAAAAAAGAACTATGTATCTAAATGTAATTAAAAAGCTCATTAGCGAAAAGCTACAATGTAAAACCTTGTTCGTTCTGAAAATATCAGAATAAACATCTCAATATAATTAAATTGTATTGTCCTTTAACAATTTTCACAGAAATAAATCATCAGCCTTCCAGGAACTAAGTGACACCTTACAAGCAAAAAGACACAGTGTAAAACTTTGTTTGTTCTGAAGAATTCCAAAGTGATATCTTAAAAGTCATAAATCTTAATTAAACCCAAGTAGCTCATTGGTTCATCATTACCCAATAGAAATATAGGCCATATAATAGAACCAATAGAATCCGTAAAATATACTTGTTGGTAACTCCCGGACGTAACCCCTGGCGAAATTGGGAAAAGTAGATAGCTAGAACTTAGCAATTTTGAGCAGTCTTATTTTCAGTCTTGTCTCAGTCGAATCTAGGAGAAACTACTATGAATTTCTTATGATTTGTATTATGTGAGATTATTTGCAGTCCATTCAAAATAAACTTTTGAGAAAACTTTTTATCAGTGCATTAACTTTTGCGTTGCATCGCTCTAGATGACCATTTTATATTAGTGTCTTGTGCTGCAATGTGTCCTTGATATTACCATCAAACTCTGTGACGATTATGTGAGTAATAAATAATACATTACTTTCTTATTTTATTCTCTCTATGTTAGTATTTCTCGAGATAGTTTCTCCTTGTGGCTCCACTCGCTCCCAAGGGAACCTGAAACTTATCAATCTGATTATGAGTCAGTATGGCTGTTAATATAAGCTCCCTATTTCGAACCACTAATTTAAGCTCACTACATACGAAGTTCCGCCTCCACTCAGGTATGCCACACGCGAACCGTCAACTAAGAGTTTAGCTAAAAAGTATCTATAGAAATATGTATAACTAAAAGATTCACATATCAAGAGATAACTTAAAGCATAAGAACAAACCCCTTTCATTGATATTTGCTACATAACCTTTGAAACCCCACCCCCCCCCCATTAGAATTGGCGCGGCCCGGTTTAAAGGAGCAAAAACACAAGGACAACATTAAAAAAAAAGATTATTGAGAAATATTACGCATAGGGAAAGTGTGTTATTTTGCATGATTTAAAAGTGCTAAATTTTGTACATGTTTTGAAGTGCAATATTTTATTTTGCCTAAGTCCCCTTAAAATAATAACAAAAATATAATTTAGACGCGCCAAATTTAAGTTATATCAGAAAAAGCAAAACCAGTGCCGAATTTTAATTTATTTTTAAAAAAATGTTGTTAGATCAAAACGAGCAATTATTAAAACAAAAACTCATTGCCAAAACAGTGGAAATTTCAAAATCGCTTCCCTCATATAATGGTGATTCAGATGTAGATGAATTTATTATACAATTAAACCAATTCGTAGAAGTAACTCAAACAGACTTAAAATCATTAGTAGGCATGTTGTTAATGAGACTTAAAGGGCAAGCACTAACATTTCTAAAGCAAATAGAAAATACAATAGGGGAAGACAACAACCTTCCAATAAACACAATAAAAAAATTGCTAAAAGCGTTCCGAGAAATATTCGTTGAAACAAGTTCAACACACAAACTAAAGCATGGTACGGTTTGTTTCGACGAAACCCAAAATGTTAGAGAATATCTGCACAAAGTAATGGTATCTATTGAAGCCAAGTATGGAAAAGAATTTGGTCCTTTATATGATAAAATTGTACTAAATGCTTTCATGCAAGGATTAAGCCCCAAACTGTATCGAATGTTGGTATGAAAGAATATCCAAACATTAGAGCTAGCAGTCCAGGAAGTAGAGAGAAGGATAGAAACTGACTCAATTGTGGTAAACCACAATAAGTCAAGAATAAATAACGTAGAAAATTCAACTCCGGGATGATCACGAGCAATTTCCCCAGGATTCTTTTCGAGAGATAATTCACCCAAACAGAAACAGAATAGATCTCCAACCCCTACGAGGTAAAGGCTGGTACGTTTTGTATCCACAAATACCACAAACAACGTACAGAATCCCCCAATTATATGCTATGCATGTAATAAGCAAGGAAATATTGCCAGGGAATGCCTTACTAGAAATAACTTTACACCAGTAACCCCCAGTTTTAATAACCGTTTGTTCGGGAGAACAAACTTAAATGCCAATGGGTCAGAAAGCTATAGAAATAATACGCCAACAAGGATTTGTATACGCAAATCCTTCCCAATATACGCCTCCCAAACCCTATACAAATCCTTCCCCCAACTTACAAAATAATTATCGGTTCCCCAACCCAAATACGCAACAAAACATGTACCAATATAATTTACGAACAGTGTATCCAACCAAATTTAACAGGAATACAGGCAATGACAAGATATTTTTTCCCAACGGGAAACGAAATAAATTTTTCGGAAAATGAAAGAGATTTTACGTCAATACAAAACGAACAAATGTCGTGAGCGGCTAACATGAGAAATCCGCACTCGCGCAACTATGCGTTGAAACCAAGACAATTAAATGTCCATCAATTTGGAACTTCAGTAGCAAATGAAACTCCCGCCGAACCCCACCGTCCAACCCCAACTTATCAAATAAGCGCACAGGGAAACGAATTAGGCCCCCAAGAAAATTAACCGGGACCCTGGAGGCCAGTATTTTTTATAGGTCTCATCCAGTAATTGTACCTTCTTTTAGTGATAATAATGATATACTAACTATATTAAATAATTTTAGTGTTTCAAGTATTAACTTCAAAGCGTTAATGGATTCCGGTGCATCAGTTAACATAGTAAATTCGATTGTATTTAACAGACTACCAGTATATATTAAGCGACGGAAAAAGTTCAATATTCCCAGTTTAACAAGTGTCACGGGTCATAGGCTGGAAGCTATAGGCTCCATACGTCTAGATGTGACAAAAGATAATAGGATCTTTCCTACAAATTTCATAATCTGCCAAAATGTCCCATACGAGGCTATAATTGGTGCAAAGTTCCTAAAATTTAATAAAGTGTTGTTGGATATGGCAAATTATAGATTCGTGTATCCATACGATCCAACTCTTCAAAACGTGGAGAGAAGGGAAGCCACAGTGAATAGAATCAAATCCTTTATAACTCACGTCACGTCATTTTCTCCTACAGAAAGAGAAAGAAAATTAAGCAGCAAATGGATTGAGTCAATAAAAGCAAAAATAGGGAAAATGCAGGAGTATAGACAAACAGAAATAAAGAAAATAGCTGAATTATGGAATGATATGATACAATAAATCTAAGCACCATCGTAAGGGAACAGGACCTGGATTTACCCTTACAACCAACCCCACAAGCGGAAGAATTGACGCAACCAAGCGCCCATCTTAACTTAATAGAAAGTAACTCGGAAGAAAAATATTATGGGTTCGCGGTACGCAAAACAAAAATCCCCCCAAATACTATGCAAAGAATACAAATCTCACAAATGGTCACCCCTGTAAATGACAATTCCGAAATTTGATTTGCATCCCCGTGTAAAGAAATTCAACAAAATCTGTTTTGTGAAGAACAGATTATTTCATATGAAAAAGGCGAAGGTTTTATTTGGTTGACTAACACACATGAAAACGATACGATTACATTAAAAAAGGGAACATGCCTCGTTGAAATACAAGTGATTTCTGAACAAGAGCTAAACAAATGGAAAAATTCCAAGAAAACATTAGTTAATAGTATTGATGTCAGTAACCCAAAGGACAGGTACCCACTAACAAGATCCCAATTTTTGGAAAAATTTAAATTAGACCATATCCAAGATAAACAATTACACAAAAAATTATGTGAATTGCTCTGGAATTTTAGAGATATTTTTTCTACACGTGAGGAAGATATTGGGTTGATACCTTTCTATGAACATTCTATCCAAACCACAGGGTTACCCGTAGCTAAAAAGCCCTATCACATCCCCCATCCCTACACGGGCTGGTTAAAAAATAAAATACACGAATTAGAAAGAAACAATATAATACGGCCAAGTATAAGCCCGTATTCAGCCCCTGCTATATTAGTACCAAAAAAGAACAAGGACTTTAGACTCGTAGTGGACTATAGAGCATTAAATAAGCAGGTAATTAGTGACAAATTTCCCCTGCACCGAATTAATGAAATCTTAGACACCATTTCAACCAAAAATAAAATTTTCACGTCTCTTGACCTCACGCAAGGTTATCATCAGGTTAAAATAGCAGACAATGACGTTTATAAAACGACCCTTTTGACGACGGAATGTGGTTCTTATGAATATTTGAGAGTACCCTTCGGACTCAAAACTAGTCCAAGTGCATTATGTAGACCTCTATTACACTTATTACGAGGTATAGAAAATAGCATCCATTTTGTGGATGATGTGATATGTGTGGGAGAAACACCAGAGGATCATTTAAAAACATTAGCCAAAGTTTTTGAAAAATTCAGGGAGGGTAATTTGAAATGTATACCTGAAAAAGTAAATCTATTTCAATTTGAAATAAAATTTTTAGGAATGATTGTGACCCAATGCCAAATATCACCAGACCCCGAAAAAATAAAATGTGTAGAAAACCTCAAGCTACCAAAAACTATGAAACAATTAAGAGGGATCATTGGTTTAACCAGTTATTTTAGAAAATTTATACGCAACTACGCCCAAATTGCCGAACACTTAATCGACGACTAAAGGGGCCGGCAAAACTATCACCTGGTCGAACGAAGCTCAAACTTCATTAGATACTCTCAAGAAGGCTCTTACTTCTGAACCAATTTTGTCGTTACCAGATTTTGAAAAGGGACAATTTGTGGTTACCACTGATGCTTCAGCTTTAGGCATCGGTGCAATCCTTTCCCAATTAATCCCCGTGGAAAACTACCCTGAACCCCTACAGGAACCCCCTCGGTATATAGAGAAAGTCATATGCTATTCTAGCAGAACTCTAACCAAAGGTGAAGAAAGTTGTTCAGCAACGAATTTGGAATTACTATCAATAATTTACCATTTAGATAAATTTAGACATTATTTGATAGGCCGAAAATTTAAGTTGCGCTCGGACCATAAAAGTTTGCAGTACCTGAGCACATTCAAAAATCCAACTGGAATTTTAGCGAGATGTATAATGAAAATCCAAGATCTGGATTAAGAATTTGAACATGTGACCGGTAAACAAAATGCCCCTTGCGATTTCCTGAGTAGACACCCAGAGAATAACCCTTCCGATAATGAAACTAAACAAATAAATACTATTAATCCCAGTAAACGAAAACACAGGAACAATAAACCTAAAATCCTTACAGAAGAAAACGAAATCAACCGTAATCCCTTGTCCTTAGCTAACATTAAAAGAAACCAAGTTAAGGATGAAATGTGTTTGACTCTCAATAATTATTTTGTGAATTCTGATAATCTCCATGATAATTTCAAAGCCCTGAGACGGGAAATAGACAATTTTTATTATGACTTGGACGAGGAAATCCTTTGCAGGATAGTAACAGGTGAAACAAATAGAAATCAAACCCTAATAGTCCCAGTACTTCCCCAGAGCTTAATAATACCTGCTTTTGAGTACTTCCATTCAGAGATAGGCAGACACTTAGGAATAACCAAAACATTTCACAAGCTAAAACAATATTTTTATGTTCCGTCGGCATTAACAAAACTCAAAGATTTTATAAGTACATGTGAAGCGTGTAGCTTAAGAAAAAATCCCCAAACGTACCCTAATCCCCCCTTGGGAAGAGCGCCAATAGCAAGGTTCCCTTTCGATATCGTTTCATTTGACCTATATGGTACAAGTGGAGCATTAACAGCTTCTTATAGAGGTCAGACTTGCATCATATCAGTAATAGATCATTTTACTGGATTCACTTTTTCAAAAGCACTGAAAAATCAAGGTGCATATGCCTCAAGTAAAGCGTTGGCAAAAATATTCTTAGAATTTGGTGTTCCTTGCCAGGTTATAAGTGACAATGAAACTAACTTCGTTTCCAAAGTAACGAAAGACTTAATAAGTTTCCTTAAAATCGAGAAATTAGTAACCTCTCCCTACCATCCCCAAGCTAATGGAAAAATTGAAAATAGGCACAAAGTATTTTCCAATGTCTTGAGTATTTATTCAAAAGACAATCGAAACGACTGGGATCTATATCTACCCTACCTAACCAATGTAATTAATACTACTTATTGAGAAACAACTAAAAAAAGTCCATTTTTTCTTTTATTCGGACGGGATTTTAAAATACCTTATCAGGAGATTATAGAATCCAGAGAATATTACAATAATACCGAGGACTACAAGCAAGATTTTATAAATAGGATGAGAAAAACCTATAAAATAGTTAGACAAGAGTTAGAAAAAAGTAAGATGAACCAAGAGTCGAGAAATGAGTCCAAAATCAAAGGAAATATAACTTTTAAAGTGGGAGATTGTGTGTATCTGAAAAATGAGGCAAAGCTAGAAGGCAAGAAACTTTCCAATAAATATTCAGGACTCTACAGAATAATCAAAAAATACGACAATGATTTTACTTTTAAAATGATAAATCCAGAAAACGGGAGAACATACAAGGCACATGTTAGCCGTATGAGAGGTGCCAAATACCCCGTTAAGTGGGCACCCGAGCCTTCATCCTCAGATTCATCAAATGCGGAAAATGAGTTTCCCAAGTACAGGCTATCAGAATGATAACGCTTTAATTTCAAACAAAACTATTTTGAAAACCATAGGGAAGAGGAAGATTTTGAAGAATTTTTGGCCATGAAAAACCTAGTCATCCCTAAAAGAAAACCCCTAAAACCCTTGCCTGCAAGAACCCCAAAAAGCCCAGAGAATTCATCTTCAGAAAGCTCGGAGGAAGAATTGGATTCTACGCTGTCGCCAAAAACCCAATTTTTCCCGGATAGAATTTCAACCCCATGTCCCCCCAAAAGATTTCCTGATGACATGGTATCCCCAGCAACCCCGATAGAAAGACCCCTATCGCTACAGGAGGAATTAAACAGAGCTGTGGAAACCCCAGGGGCAAAAAGGAGGAAGACTCCCCTTAGGGATACAAATACAAAAAGCTTGAGAGAAGCCATGGACACTATAAATTATCCGATAAAAACAAGGCAAAGTACCTTGCCTAGGACCCAGCAACACACCGAAGATGAAAATCTAAGACAATACCATAACATAACGGTATCCAAAGTAAAACCCAAGGAATCCCACTCCTGGAAACACCCCATGCTAAGAAATATACCTCACCCCCCCCCGAAGATATGGCATTCAAGCAATGGAGACACTCCCCAAAAGTATTTGACTTCTCCCAGAGCTACCAAGAATCTTTTAACTCCCCCGAAACAGGATTTCAACGCGAGGAATTGGAAAATAAGCCCTCTACCTCAAAAAGAGACGAAACATATGAAGCAAGGGCAGGAGATACCCCCAAGTCGCAAAGGACCGCCCTCAAAAGCCCAAATAATGAGTCTTCAGAGACTAGCCCTAGCGAATCCGACGAAGAATCAGTTACTGACGAGCCCCGAGATACACAGACACAAAAACCGGCTTCTGCCGCAGCTCATGCTAAGGCAGCCAAAGCAAGAGGTCAAAAATTTCTATTAAAACAGTACAAGAAATTTGACCTAATCTATATGGGAAAGTCAAAAAAAAATAAAAAGCCTGACACTGAACAAGAAATTACCACGAAATCTGACAGAATTAGTAAGAAACCAGAAAAATGGAAATATATCTAAGAATCAAATACCACAAATATTTATAAGTCATTAGTAAATCGAAATGAGCATTTTGAAAGAATGGGGGCATATAAACAAGAAATTACAATGAAAGCGACCCTTAAAAAGTCAAAAAAGTTAATAGTTAAATTTTTCCAGATAAACTGAATTCCGGCTTGATAAAAAAACCCTGAAGATAGAAGAAGAACAAGAATTGTTCAACTCCTCCTACAAAAAGAGTAATAACTAGTGCAACCCTGTTACAGACAGAACAAATATGGATCAGTTATTTCAAATACGATCACTACTCCTAGAAGCATCGGCCCAATTGATAATGGAAAAATGAAAAATTGAAAATGTGATAGAAACCATACTTAAATCCCTTAGTTAAGGAATCTCAAGAAAGAATGAACAAGAAAATAAATGTTAGTCTGGTTACTAAACAAATAGATAAATTAATTGAGGCCCAGTTTATGGATGTGAAAGAACAACCAGCCAAAATCCAGAATGAAATGGAATCAATAAGCGACGCCACGCTTATCGAGGGATATAATTATCCCTACAAGATCCTAAAACTACAAGTATTATACGATAAAATGCAGGAAATTGGTAAAAAACGTACAAGATTACAAAAATAGTACTATCCTATCCGCGACAATAGCAATACAGGAATTCCTGGCACCCCAAAGAGCAAAAATCCTAGACATGCAGCATAAGTACTACCACTTGAAAGCACAAAAAGAAATAATCAAGTTGCAACAAGATAGCTTAGAGAAACAGCTAAAGGAGAACCATGCCGAACTTACAAAAGAACTACAGAAACAGAGAGATTTCTGCTCAAACTTAGAACAAATGGATGCAACGTACTTTACTGTTGAAATTGACCTACCCCTCAGTCCCCATTTGGAAAATCTTCTTGCTAACAATTACAACGAAGGACCGTCACAACCCGTATATTTTGTAATACCAAACCAGGCCCGACATAACATAAAACCCCAAGTGGAAACTACTCAACAAGATCCTCCAACGGATAATAACATAACTATGAGGACCCAGTGCCCTGACGCCCAAGAGAATGTTACTACGGGCCAAGATTCCTCAGAAGTTTCTGCACCACAAAGAACACCCAAAACCCAGCCATTACCAGATGGTACGAAAAACTAAGGAATATCAAGAATGCGAATTAAATGAACAAAAAAAGAGAGGTAAAAATCCTTATTTTTGTCGAAATCACTTTTTAATATAGTAAAATGATTACATTTTATAGAAGGTGATGTTTAGCAACGAAATATAGTAAATAACCTAATATTCGAGCGGAAACTCGTTAAACTAGATAACTAAATTTCTGCTAGCCAGAAGTATTTCCTTAATAGAAAAAAATGTATGTATTACAAATTTAGTCGGAAAAGAGGAAGTTTGGTAGCAAGCATTTATATATATATATATATATATATATATATATATATATATATATATATATATATAGGATATGATGATAAATATATATATATATATATATATATATATATATATATATATAGTATATAAATATAATATATATATATATATATATATATATATATATATATATATGATAGTATATATATATATATATATGATATATATATATATATATATATATATATATATATAAATAAGGGTAGTAACAATGCGAGGCATGATTTACATGCATATAGGGATATGATAACTAACCGAATCATAAATATACGATTTTCTGTCGATCTAAATAACAGAAGCAAGCCTGACTAATCTTTCATAAAATTAACCATGTAAGCCTACTAACAAAAAAATCTGTCCCAAAAGATTCGAATCAAAAAATGAACTAAAGATTTTGCCAAAAATTAACTAATTAAAAGCTAGTTATAAGTAAAATTGTACCTTTTCTTAGTAAAATAGTGAATATTTAATCTGCATATTAGATTTGGGGTGATGTGAAGATTAGGTTATATAGAGGAGACCATCCTTGACCAAAAAAAAAGTTCATTTGAGCCTCTAAATAAATTCAATTATTTAAAAAAAAACCTGCACATCAATTTTTTTTTCTCTCCTTTCGAAGTTCTTACTAAACTAATACCATTTCTTGTTAGCGTTGAACTTACTTATGCAATTCAAGTGACCCTATGCAAAATGCGAATCCTTGAAAACTATGTCACACCAGAAAAATTAGCTATGCGTTCCAAGAATTCAAAAAAAACTAGTGATAACTTGATAAACTTGTTTACGTGTTCCCCCGACAAAATCAAAATGCTCTCTCTTTTAGAGAAAGTATAAGGAGTATAGTTCAATTAACCCCGTGTACTGCGTCATATCCTAGAAATTGTTTTGTAATAAATAATCCTAAAAATATCCAATCCAAACCACGTAAGCGCAACACAAAAAAAAAATGAACTACAATGCAGTTCATTACAAAGGCTAAAATGTCAAAATTTGCTCACTCTCCCCTTTTACACCAGTGCGTTTTCATTTGTTTGTCGCCAAAAATGCACGTACTAACCAATTAATACAAAAGATACCCTTAATACGGATAGAAGGCACAGTTGTCACATTAAAATTACTTACCTGGCCCGACGTGCACCATGCGTGCTAGTTGGCTTTCAGTCAAATAGTAGGAAATACGCTAGTTCTCCCTTAAATGTTAATACAATTTCTTTTCATGTCTTAGAGAAGGGTAACTAATCGTTATAAGAATTCTTAATCAATTAGAATAACAAAAGCGGGCCTTACTATTCCTTCAAATCCTTTCTTGAATTTAAGAATTTGTAAACCAATTTTCCAGAATTGGGCTAATTAAATTATGTAATTTTTTTTGCGAAAGTGGACCGTCATTTTCGAAATATCTTGTTATCGTGATTGGTCATAAGACACGCAATGTACCATTAGAGCATTGGCTCAAATCAATATCCCAAAATGTAAAAATAAATCAAAATTGTAGAACTTAAAATACTAAATTTAATAAGTAGACTTCAACCTATAGAAACGTGATAGGACATCTTAGTAAGGGATACACCCTTAGGTAGAAACTAAAGATTTTCTCTTTCGTTTCCTCTTTTATAAATATCAATATCATTATTCATATAATTGATCATATATTGATCGTAGATTGACGTGGTATAATCCAGAACTTGCAAAATAAGTAGAATGTTCTCTTTCAAAAAGAAGAATATCGTCAGAATTTCAACGCAAAATAACCTTAAGCGCAAAAAATAAGCGGAAATTATAGAATTTAAAGTGTTAATTACGTTATGTAAGTTTCAACCTGAAATTCCTTAATAAGAAGTATGTCCACAGATACAAGCAAAACTACGAAGGTAGTGTAATTCTTAAACTATAAAAACCAGTCCCACAAATACATAGACCAAATACGTAGTGGCCCAGCCTATTTTGTGGTCTAGCCTATTTGGTTAGAGGAACTTCTCGAGTGGCATAGTCAAATATTGATTCACGTATCCTCTGAGTCATGAGTGAGAAGAATTAAAGAGCAACCTTTCATAAGGCCAAAATGCATGAAAATAGCTATCAAAGTACCAAAATATCGTACCAAGGAGTCACAAATAAGATAGAACTAATACAAAAAAAAGGGACGCATATTGATTAATTTTTTCAATTTTTGATGACCAACTACAGAGAAATATATTTCCCTGATAAAAATTGTTGTACCATAGATTAAAATCACAACCAACGATTAGCTAAATGACACATTAATTTTGCAATAGTTAGGAAAAACAGCAGTACGCTTACAGTCGATAGGCAAAGGGCAAAATATTCATCAAAAACCCTAAGAATTGCAGCAATAAATTCAACCAAGATTACATTAAAGCGAGTCAAAGCATACAAATGAACCGCGCAATTAAAGTATAAAGAATAACCTGTAACAAAAGAATAACAAAAAAAAATTTTTTCCTAGGTCAGACAATTTCTTAGCCTTAGAAAGGTTTTGAACTGTGATTGGAAGATAATCACGACCATTGAAACCAAACGCGAAGCTAATATTGAATAAAATTATTCGCTTACGATCCAGCAATCAGTCGTATATTATATATATATATAAGACAGATAATTTACTAAAATGACATACCAGAAGGGTAAAACATAAAACCAATCAGTTAATTCCTAAAGCATCGTAATTCCCAAAATATTTAAACGACAATCACATAGCGTATATCGTAAAGGTGACCCATAAATTCACTGTGGCACTCTAAAAAATGGCAATGTGCAGTTAGGCTAATGGCTATTTGACAGTAGCAAATACGTTCTGCTACAGAAATGTAATCCCATTTCTGTGGGCTCTCATAAAGGACGCAAACCGCGCAACCTATCGCTAAAGACGAGTAGGTAAAAGAAAAAAAATTAAACCAATATAGGCCTGTCAAAATACAGACTAATAACCAAAATAATTCAGAAATCAAGTACTGCAAAAAAAACCAATTAATGTGAAAAAGAGAATTTTTTTTCTTCCAAAAATTATAGTCACTCATAAGTGCACCTACAACAAAACAGTATTTAATAATTTTTACTAACCTTTTAAACCAGTCACGACATCAGGTCCCAGAGAATCCTTAATCCCCCCAATAAGAAATATAGCATAGTAAACCACGTACTATTCACAAAATTCAAGCTTTTCGAAAGCACGGTATTCAAGAGTTCAAAAAATACACATTCATTAGCGAGCACATGTATTTAACTAAAATTAATGAAATAAAAACAGATATTTATACGAAGTATGAACAACTAAAGGGTAACTTCTAATGTAATCAAGCGAAAGTTGTGGCCATAAAAGAAAGGAAGTGAATAGATCCCAAAACCGATAAAGCACTTTTACTCTTTGTTCAGAAAACATGTTTCAAAAAAAACTAAATTGGTAGATAAAATCAAGAAAAATTTTGAAACTTTCTCTCTAAACGAGCTTATATAGAAGGGTAAAATAGTAAAGATTATCACGATAAAATACCAGGAAAAAGAATAACAGGTACTATAAATAATATTCTAACCAAATTTAGGAGCCCCCACTCCCCCCCCCCTAATCACGCGGCACCTTAGTGCGGCGCCTTCATTGCATCAAACGTAAAATATATTTTAATTTTTAATTGGGAAATACAAAAGAATTAAATTGATATGCCATTATGACAAACCACGAAACTTTTAGGTAATACCACAATTGATAATAAGTACCTCTGCTACGTGGCAATAACTCCGCCACAGGAGAAGGATGAGTTGATACCTTAAAAGTAAATGAATTACACTTCAACTCACTTAACTCCCATTAATCAAGGATATACAAAGCTAAAGAAAATAAAAGAATAGATACTTTAGTCGCACCAGTTAAAGCTAAATGAGATATAAAGATAAATGAAAGTGCATTAAAGTTTAATAGCTTAATTTTGAAAGCCTTAGAGAATAAGTCCATATTTTCAAAAAAGGGCCTTCAAAAAGAACACTTTAAAAAGATTGTTTAGAAAGAAACCTCGTTAACTTTAGGTTACTTAAGAAAGAATTTTTGTTGTAAATAAGGATTCAACAAGTATAAAATCGAATGCCACATTAAATTCTAATAGAAAACCTTAGAGTTTCCTCAAACTAATTGACAGATATCGCATTAATTGAAATATGCTAACAAACAATATAATACAACCCTTTCCTTAATGATTCAAACTCGAAAAACCCACTCAGACCATGTAAAACGCACTTTTGGCTAAAAATTAGTAGTAGTACCTCTCACACTTCGCACGGTAATAAAAAAAAATTTCTTTTATTTCAAAAAAACACACTTAAACAAAGCGAAGCATACTTTTAACTAAAAATCAGTAATAGTACTCATCACACGTCGAATGTAACAAAAAAAATTTTTTCTCTTTCTCGGCAATTAATAAAAGCTCAGTACATATGGCAATCCTTAATTCATAAAAGCAAAATAAAATAATAGTCAGCGAATAACCCCATGAAATACTCTGAAAATGGAATAAGAGCAATATTTCAAATGTCTATACGATATACGATAATGAAGACGGATGAACCCCCGAGCATAAGAGGTTAGAGCCAGGGATGGGCATGGTGTATATTGTCCCACCATGCAATCACTTGACTTTCACCCTCTGTTGAGAAAAAGTTACATGGATACGAGACTTGAGTGCACAACAAGACGTTGCTTGGCAAGCACTACAACTGCCTATTCATCAAACTTCTTAAACAAATGGCCCTCCAGTGTGGCGCAACCTAGGCCTGCAACTCCCAAATCAGTTATTGGTGTATTTAATGTACTTAAATATACCTGAAAGCGGAAAAAATAATATACTATTTGAACTCAAATTTCTCAGCTCAAATGTTTCATCATGGGAAAATTATCGACTTCTCGATATGCTTACATCTCCAAGTTCAAAGGCGGCACTGCCAGATGATGCACCTATATTGAAATTGAAACCCGATAGTAGTGGGAGAAATTGCATATATAAATAACCTCGTCAAAATGAACGATAAAAGAACCCTTCAGTATTAACTGAATTATTATTATCGCAATTTAAAAGGTGCATTGTAAACCAACCTTGTATTAATATTTATAGAACCATGAGTTAGAGTGAATGTCACGAGATCTAAATACAGTGTTAATATGTTGACAGAAAAGGTAGTTTCCCGAAAAGTCCCTATACTTTTAAGCCTATAAAACGACCGCAAAGTCGTTAAACTAGAGTACGGAGCTTTAGGAAATCGAATTACGTTCAAACACACAAATAGCCAGGTGCAAGGTGGCACCGGTGAAAAATTAGTTCAACTTCGACCTAAAGTTACCTTGTTTTCCATTCAAAGTAAGTATTCATTATTAGTTAATATGGAGCCTTAGATGACTTGAATTACGGTCAAACGAATGAGTACCCGATGTATTGAGGAAATGCCGGTGAAAAGGTAGTTTGACCTCGACCTAGAGTGTACCATAACTATAACCAATCTTGAAAAAGTTAACTAGACAAAAGTCAATAGAAACTACCTTCTTTTGGCCATTATTCTGAAATGTTCTGAAAGGACCAAATGAAGGAATGGCCAAAGCAATTATTGACACGAAATTCATATGTATAAAGCACACCAAAGAAAACGTCATATACTCGGCTGCAATGATCGTAGTGAATAAATCAGGGGAAGAAGTCTTCGCGAATAAATGAAACGTCAAATACGATTTAAGAAAATATGACGAAAAATCGTATAGTTTCAGAATACAATTGGCAAATAAACCCAATTATCGATCCGTAACAGGAAAATTGGGAATAAAATACAATGCGAGAAAGGATTAGTAACTTCAATATATGTAGAAACCATGTGGCTAACGATGTTAGCTGTTCGCGTAATAATACAATCTATATTAAAAACCCAAAAGAATAAAATCAAAAAAATTAGGAATAGATTACATTGCAAAATAAATTAACACATATTAATTTTAGAATTAGACAGGAAGGTGCGATTAACGGATGCAATCATAATTTTCATTGTTCATGCAGTGGCCCAAGACGTCACAAAGCAAGGAGTCATACCTAAGCATGGGAACTACCCCCAAAATAGTCATAATGCATGAGAAATATGAATTCTCCTATTCACAAGGAGACCGGAGATTATCAGATACGAGAAACCAATGTGGAGCGTCTTCAGCTCATTTCAAGTGGAATATTTAGTCGTTTGCGATATTGGAGCTCATTGATTCCCCCAACCATGAGGATTTTGTTGATCCAAGTTATGGAAGAATTATGAGACCACGGAGACAGGACCCGAAGAAAGATCACATTGAGCCAAATCAGACTCAGAACATAAACCCAGAACTTCCTGATAAACCTTAAGCCAAAAAAGTAAGGGAGGATATGATCGAGCGAATGGGAGTAGAGGTCCTCATTCTTGCCATGTCCAGTCCCAAATTTCCACTTATTTTTTTTGCAAACCCATGCAGCTGCAAAGATATATTTCCTAAGCGGCATGGACGCGCATAATCAGTAAAGATTTGAAAATTTATAGTAAATCGAGACCTCTCATAAAAACCATATAGCCTACCTCACAAGTAGTAGTATAATAGATAAGCAAATGCTAAAGTAGATGAGTGTTGAATAACATTTAAAAACGTATTGAATATTAAATGTGTGCCAATTGCGCATACATATATAAGTATACATATAATTACCAAATCTTGAGAATCTTACGTAGTGTCGTTTTCGTAAACAAAAAAATATTTATTACTAATTCTAATGTTAATACGAGTAATCAACCTAGTATATCAAACAAGTATTGTAACCAATTATTGCTACAAAATACGTGTAAAATCACGAAGATTGCTTTTATTCATCTTGTCTTTGAATTTAACAGTATCCATATAAAAGTTGATATTATTAGTACCAATAATCACGACTATTATTTAAAACAATAGTCTACGTATAATATTATGAAAACTGTGTATTGTTGTTATATATGTTTTAACTTATGTAATTGTAAAGAGCATGTGATTCTGCCCAGATATTTATATTCCAGGAAGCAGAGTAATCAGTGCAAATTAATTATTGGCGTAACAGCAAGCAACACGGATACAACCCAGTAGCATCTACTTTCATCATTCGTCAACCACCGACAAGTACTCACCAAGGAAATATCTGAAGACGATACCCTGACGAAAAATCCAAATCACCAAAACCTAGTACCAGGTAATTTTATCTCAAGCAATGTCGGCAAACCGAGGACCCCATATATAAGTATATATCTGAATTAATGATTACCTAGAGAACCACCTCGACCAGTCATGTCGTAAAACTGCATAAATACCCGTCAAATAACTATCCTTAGACAGCAAGGTCCTTAAGATTAAATGTTTGGAGCTCCAAGAATAACCCAAGAGTCAGTCCCTCAAGGACTATATATTAAGCCCCATATCAGAGACAATATGTTAACCAAGATCAAAATCTTAAGTTTTGACTCTATCCAATCATTACTAGATGTCGTAAAACCAAACCATCATCCATGAGAAGAAGAACCAAAACATGATCAATTTAATGGGAAACATAAACTGTACGTGCTAAAATTTTTCCCAAAATAAAGTGTTCAGAGAAGAGAACCAACCAGTTATTATTGTTTTTATCTCCATGTTAAGCCCTCAATGATTGTGTATCATTTAACTGGGAATCAAAGCAAATACGTCGAGCCAAGGCCCTTAGATCAAGTTTCGATCATGCCCTAGTTAACGTTAAATGTCGTAAGACAGCCCAAAGTCCAAATAAAAGATGGATTGAACGTGAACAATTTACGGGAAACACAGACTGTACGAGTATTAGATTTTCCCCGAGAATAAAAGTGTCCAAGAAGAGATACCCAGCCAGCGATCAAGATACCCATTTCATGTAATCAATTCCCCAAGGGTTATGTACCTAATAGACATTTCAACATCCCTGTGACAGCAACCCCTCGTATTTGACATGACAAACCATACACAGACAATCTTGGGCAACAGTCATACTTATGAACAACGTAAACGCTTATCCCAAGCAAAAAGTGCCAAAAAGATGAAACACCACAAAGACAAACAATAAACAATTAGTCGACACAGTAAAGAGTCCCATGGGAACCCAAAATAAAGTTAAAACATGTATGAATTTTATAGAAATGTAAAATGATGAAGTATGTTTGAAGTATTATGAATATAACTCATAACCTTAATAAATACTGAAAAACTTATCAAAAAAAAAGATGAAAACCAGTGCAAGCTACCTTATCCCAGTGTTGCAATCAGATATTAAGTTAAAAGATGTTAATGTGTAAAATTTTTTTTTCTCTTGCAAACTATTTTAATTCATGCCAATCAGTGTATTGTAGTTAGATGTTTTGGATGTAGTTAGATGTTTTTGAAGTCAGATACTTATCGTACCAATATAGTGTCAGGTGGAAGCATAAACTAGCATTAGAAGTAGCGAATATGTACCACGTTAAGTAATAAAGCAATTACAAAAAGCAGAACTTAATTAGTTAAAACCATGTAGAAGTATTAGCCTATCAGGTGAAGGAATTTAATATTAGGTGAAGGAATAAAAATATAATCGTATCATTATAGCGTCAGGTGGAAGTATAGTCAAGTATTAGAAAAGGCAAATATGTACCATTTTCAGTGATAAGATAATCGTATCAGGTAAAGGTAATCTTAGTGTTAGGTGGAGGAAACAATAATTATTATGTAATCATATAACCTAATGTGTTAGTCAATAGAAACTCTTTGGCTCCTTCGCCAAATCGAGTGTGTAGGCGATAGACTTTAAAGTAATGTTGTTACATGTATAGTCTAGTAGAGCAATCAGGGATATGAAAAAAAAAGATATAAAATTTTACAAAAGCAGAGCTAATTCAAGTAATGAATACTCAGATAAATTCTTTTAAAGAAAAATCAAAATTTGAAAGTGTAGAGAGAGTAGCATAACACAACGATGAGGACATCGTTAAGAATGGGAAGGATGATATGTAATGGGATCAATTTTCAAAAACCTCAAAATTTTCCAATTAAAGTTGCTCAGGTAAAAAATAAAATAAAATCACCCAAAAAATAGGTGATTTGTCAAATCTTATATGACAGGTGACCAACAATATGTTTTAAATCTTATGAGCTCGAAATACCAAACCATCAAGAGATGGTAGAATTTATTACACAAAGAAATAGTCACTCGAGATACAGAATATTTTGGTGTAATCTAATTGCATTGTTCTGAAAAAAGAACTATGTATCTAAATGTAATTAAAAAGCTCATTAGCGAAAAGCTACAATGTAAAACCTTGTTCGTTCTGAAAATATCAGAATAAACATCTCAATATAATTAAATTGTATTGTCCTTTAACAATTTTCACAGAAATAAATCATCAGCCTTCCAGGAACTAAGTGACACCTTACAAGCAAAAAGATACAGTGTAAAACTTTGTTTGTTCTGAAGAATTCCAAAGTGATATCTTAAAAGTCATAAATCTTAATTAAACACAAGTAGCTCATTGGTTCATCATTACCCAATAGAAATATAGGCCATATAATAGAACCAATAGAATCCGTAAAATATACTTGTTGGTAACTCCCGGACGTAACCCCTGGCAAAATTGGGAAAAGTAGATAGCTAGAACTTAGCAATTTTGAGCAGTCTTATTTTCAGTCTTGTCTCAGTCGAATCTAGGAGAAACTACTATGAATTTCTTATGATTTGTATTATGTGAGATTATTTGCAGTCCATTCAAAATAAACTTTTGAGAAAACTTTTTATCAGTGCATTAACTTTTGCGTTGCATCGCTCTAGATGACCATTTTATATTAGTGTCTTGTGCTGCAATGTGTCCTTGATATTACCATCAAACTCTGTGACGATTATGTGAGTAATAAATAATACATTACTTTCTTATTTTATTTTCTCTATGTTAGTATTTCTCGAGATAGTTTGTCCTTGTGGCTCCACTCGCTACCAAGGGAACCTGAAACTTATCAATCTGATTATGAGTCAGTATGGTTGTTAATATAAGCTCCCTATTTCGAACCACTAATTTAAGCTCACTACATACGAAGTTCCACCTCCACTCAGGTATGCCACACGCGAACCGTCAACTATGAGTTTAGCTAAAAAGTATCTATAGAAATATGTATAACTAAAAGATTCACATACCAAGAGATAACTTAAAGCATAAGAACAAACCCCTTTCATTGATATTTACCACATAACCTTCGAAACCCCCCCCTCCATTAGATGTACATTTCATACAAGCTTTTCAGGGGAGTTACTCCTTGCAGTGTATTCTAACCGATTGTCTTCTGTGCTTTAAAATTTGGTCTTTTTTAAGGGCAGACGCTCTATACTTCCCTCGTGAGCCTCAGGTTCCAAACCTACAGCGAGCCTCCCCTCCCTCTATTTCAGGGGATAATTTTAATTCAATTTTTTCACGTTTAAAGCTTTGCTTTCAATATTTTTAAACTTTTATAATTTTTAATGTTTTCATTTAATTGTCACTTTTAAACTGTATAGATTGAAGGTTTTACTGTCAAAGTCACAAGCTTTTTACGAGGAAATTTATCGAGTCAAAACATGCAAAGAGCAGATAATTCAAAGAGCGTTCTATAATACTGTATAGAGATAGCCACCACCTATCATGCCAGCTTTTCAGGGGGGTTAGTCACTGCATGGCGTTATAACCAATTATTTTCTGTGTTTTAAGATTTGATCCTATTTAAAGGAAAAATCTCTCTACCCCACTCACGAGCTTTGTGTTTCACCCCTATAGCAAGCCTCACCATCCTTCTTTATTTCTGAAGATCCAATTTAAAAAAAAAAACTATAATAAACATTGCATTTATACTGTTAAGATTTTTAGTGTTTTAGTTTAACTTTCAGTTTTAAACTTTTTAGATTTAATTCTTTACTGTAAAAGTTAAAAGTCTTATCACAGAGAAATGTATAGGGTCAAAACATGCTAAGAGCAGATAATTAAAAAGCGTTCTGCAACACTGTACAGATAGCTCTTTTTAATGTACTATTTTTTCTGTATTTTAACATTTTTTTTAAGGGAACTCACTATACCCCCAATGCAAGACTGGGGTTTGAAACCTAAAGCGAGTCTCCCTTCCCCTCTTTTTCAAGGGATAATTAAAGTTTAATTTCAATATTTTACACTAATATTTAAATTCATACACTAATTTTTAAATTCATAATCATAAAAAAAATCTTGATTTGTATTATTTTTGAACAATCCAGTCTTTCTCCCGACATTTTTCTCTACCATCACTCAATTTCAATAATTTCAGTCCTCACGGCATTGCAATGGAGCATATTGGAGCACCTAAACACATTGTATTTGAGCATAGGGGGCTTACACACATTTCTTATGATAGTCTAGTAAAAATGTGGTCGGACCTCAAACAAATTGCTATACAAATGATTCTTTCACTACCCTACTAAAAATCATGTGCTGATTCCAAATCTGAAAAGTTTGCCGCTCTGGCTCTTTTCACAAATTCGAGTTTTTTCAGGTTAAGGTCGAGGGTGAATGTTTTTAATATAAATAATGCCGTCCTGAAAAGATACTTCCGAATTTAGAAAGAGGTTTAGCGGTTTGATTTAACATCCCTATTTACACCAGAACATTACCGGAAATTGGATTGAGGATGGAGAGGGTGAGGTAGTCTCTGAAGCAAATGAGGTAGTCTGAGGAGGGTGAGGTAGTCTTGAGGTACATACAATTCTGACTTTTTCGAAAATCGTCATTGTCCACGAGTTTCTACATTTTTCATTTAACACTGTTGTAGCAAATCATGGTAGACATAAAGATCAAAATAGGATTTTTAACATTATAAAAAGCATGTAGATATTTCTCAGGAATATAGTAACTGGTGACATTACGAGTGAGCAGGTGGATGTACACAAGGCTATACCAATAGGCAGGAAAATCCTGAATGATATGACTGGAAAAGACGTAAACATTTACACTTTCAAGAAGAAGGCAACTGATAGTACTATAAGAGTGCAAAGAAACCTGAATTCAGCAGCAGAACTGCCTAAAGTTAACCCACCTTTGATGTTTCAAAGACTCGTCACTGTTGCAAAGAGTTAAGATGTAGAACTCCAGACGTTTTTCAAGTGCAAACTCTGCTTCCCGCCAACTTGGTTAATTGAGCCGAATGGTCTCCTTCGGTTGGTGGACAAGCCAGCGCTTGCCAATGCTATCTTCGGCAAAGTTGAAGGTCTCCAACCAAAGACAGATTGCGAACTTAAAATCTTGGATGAACTTCAGTATATACTAGATTGTGGGGCTGTTCTCTATCATTTGAATTTAGAAAAATGCAGCACGTACGCAGATATCAGCACCAAATACATAAACTATGTGTAGCGAAGATATGGATGCGCTTTCAAAGCACTTGACGGGTATTTATCTGGAACCTCAATCTTAAGAAGTACCGCATGGGAGGTAGAGCAGGTCTAAAGGCTGTCTTAAGATCAGTATTCAGCGGCAGATGCCTTTTTTAGCAAAAAAAAGAGATGATTTCCTTTGCAACCCAGAAACCAAGCAGGCAATCATCAGCATGCTGTCCGGCTACCTTAATGATACAGGATGCAGAATGTACCGATCAACAGCCAATGATAACCTGCGAATTGTGATGACTGCAATCGAGTCGGCAGAACACCAGCCCACTGTCTTTATAGGAGGAGATACGGACTTACTACTCCTTTTACTGTACCACACAAAGCGAGACTGTAACCCGCTATTTTTCGATTCCAAGTAAAAGTCACAGAAAACTGAGGTCCTTTAGTGGGATATATTGGCCACTAAATTGAAACTTGATGACACCCTTTGCAACCAGATTCTTTTCTTTATTGCCTTTCTCGGATGCAACTCGACTTTGGCAATTTATGGCAGAGGAAAATCTACACCACTGAAGCACGCAAAAAAGAAGAAAAACTTCCAGGATATCACTGGACTATTCATATATTCAGCTTCTACAAAATAAGACAAAAGAAAATCTGGAGAGAAGGCCATGCTTATCTCATTTAAGTCTGCGGAAAACGAAACAAACCTTAACCAGGTCCACTACAGGAAATTCCTCGAAAAAGTTGGAAGTTCTGGGAAGTATGTAAAGGCAAAAACGCTCCAACCAACAAGCAATGTTTGCAAGTATCATTCGCTTCGAGCATACTTTGAAGCAAAAGCGTGGGAAAATGTTGAGTGTCGACTGGATCTTTTGGGGTTTGTCTGGATTGTGCAGAAATAAAATTGCGACCTGTATATTCAGGTTGATCTCCGGCACCCCCTTCCCTTGTCTCAGTGTTTCACTGTAATTGCAAGAGCGAGTGTTCGACGCTAGGATGTTCTTACAAAAAGCATGGCTTAAAATGTAGCTGGGGTCGTGGCAATTGTAAAGGAACAAGCTGTTATAATTGCGAAACAGATGATGCCGGAAACCTCGAAGACGATGGTAGCGACGAAGAAGAACTAAATTTTTGAATAGCTTACCGACTATCCAATGAATCTCTGCGTTACTATGATTTTTATCTGCATTATGTAATTGGTCTCTGTGTTGCATTATACCTTAGTAAATTGATCTCTTATTTGCAACTAGTGCTTCATCTCAGCTAAAGAAAGTTCTTTGACATAACCTTTTTTTTGCTGCCAAATATAAGTTGTAACTTCCCCTCCTTCTCTTCATTCTTACTCACTTTCACAAAACTAAGGTTCCAGTCATACTGGACTTTACCTGGGCACAGTCTTGGTTGTTACCAAGGCGCAAGGCTGCAAATGTTTTGCCTTAGGCCAAGTTTATTATACACCTGCAGGCTGAACCTCTCCCCAACCTCACTGTCTCTCTCTCAAAGCTTTAAGCCCCAAACAATTCTTTTGACTTTAAACATTTAGTTCATGTTCAACAGCAATAGAAAAGAGCGTAGAAATCACATATCTAATCACATTTGTTTGTATTTGCCTATTCAACATTTTTTGCCTCAACTTAAAATTCCACCTAAAAAAAACTCACAAATACTTGTATTTATTTATAAATACCATGAGAATTCCATGTAGAGGCTTAAAAACTTCTCCTTGATATTTGAGAACTTTCCCTTGAACTACAGGATCATTGAAATACGAGAACACACCGAAATATATGAATGTTTAATTAAAAGTCACATTAGTTATAGAAGAAAGGAATGTATAGTTTTGACATCACAAGGATAAGATTCAATGTTATGAATGTAGGTGGTAAAAATTCATTACATGAGATCCATTCTTAAACTGCCTGACAAGAAGTACAATGGAAAACTTCAGTCTTACCTTATACAGAATCACCTAAACCTTAAAATTCTACTGCATTGCTGACTTGTGGGCTGCACTGTAAACATCCAGATCCAGGGGGGGCCTAGGGGGACTGGTCTCACCAGTTTCACCAAAAATTTCCGCGAGTCTTCGTAATGGCAGTCTAGTCCTTTCTTCAGAAGCTGTAGGACCAGATTCAGGATTATCATCCACCATCAATTCCAGCAGTAGCTTCTGAATAGAAAATTTTCATGTAAAAAGAAAAAGGAATTCTTTATTTTTAATATTTCAGGAAATTAAGGAAATCAAGCAATCAAGCAATAGAGACAAACCTCTTTGGGATGATCGTCAGAAAATTGTTTGGAGAATATCTTCTGTTTTAAGTCTTTAATGGCAACAACTTAGTGACACAGATAAGTCTTTAGTGGATAGATATCCACTTTCTGGCTGTACGGCTTCCCATTGATCTGTGACACAGATAAACTGTGACATAAGATAATAAGAAAAAGGGACAAAATATAGAGCTGGTTACTATTTCTAAGAATACAAGAAGAGGACCTAAAACGAATGTAGCTTACTTATACTGCCATCTAGGTTTCTGCCGTAATTCATTCTTTTCAAAATCAAATTAGTTACTATGGCCTAGAGTTCGTTCTTTATCATAATTATCCCGGTATGGGAAATTTTTACCTACGATGATTTCTTAAGAAAAGCTCATCATCTATATAATGATTCCCTATAATACTTCAGATACTATGGACTACAATTCGTTCTTTAATATATTTAGTTAATAAAAAAGATTTCTATACATGACCATTTCCTTTAAAATGAGCCATTAAACCGCTTCCTATTATGACGATTAAGTACCTACGATTATGACGTCATTCATCAATCTTGACCATGAAAAATGCAGTTTTTTCGTAAAAAAGTGATTTTATATTAAAAATAACTTTTTTAAATTGCAAAATGTTTTTAATCCCATCAATTTCATTTAAAATGAGCCATTAAATAGCTCTCTAAAGTGTTCCACTCAGGGCTTCTACTTCTAGGGAGATTACCATATTTTAAGCAGAATTCAATTGTTTTAGGGACACTCATTTTAAATCTAGGGACAAACGGAAATCTTGGGTAAAGTAAGAATCTTCAGGGAAATCTAGGGTAAAGTAAGGTAAAGGGGAAATTTTATTTTTGAAACGAAAGGCTGTAAAATTGTCAAACATTGCGTATGCTCAGTTTTTAAAAAAGCTTATGGAGTAACAGTGGATTACAGTGCTATAACTGCCAAAATTTCAAAAAGCTGAACCCTGGAATATTATTTAAGTATCCTAGCATTTACTTTATTTTTTATGCAATGGGTTTGATTGGTGTAAACTACCGACATAAAGAAGTATTGGTTTGGCTATCCAGCAATTGTGGGCAAGGTTTATATTAACGAACTATTCAGGTAGCTAAGAAATAAAAATATCTCTATAGTCAGAATTGCATCCTGAATGAAAATTTAACATGCATGTGCGTCAGAAATGAACCTTACCCCTTGAACTTTACCATCACTAAAACGAATTTAGTGATGGATTGGCTGAGGGTCTTACTAAATGCAGCAAACAAGTCATAGAAAGAAAACTCGATTCCTTAGCAAAATATTGTTGGATTTTGTACAAATATTACTAGCGTCAGGTTTGGAGCTAATAGATCAACGCTAATGAAAGCCATGGTGTCCCATACATTGAATGTGAAATGTTCATGCCATCTTATTCACTGATGTTCATCCTATGCATGCTTGTCACTTCCCAAGACAGTAGAAGACTTAGCGCAAAATATCAATACCCACATTTCCAGAAGCGTTTACATATGAGATAAGTATGCTGAATTTCAGGAGTTCTTTCAATCCAAAGCACTCTCATTTCTTGCACCAGGATAAACCCGTTGGTTGTTCCTTCAGGCCTGCATAAAGAGGCTTTTTAAGCATCAGGCTTTTATTACTCAGTATTTCATAAAAAACAATTTTGAGGACCCAACTGCAACCAATGACCTCATCTTGTCAACATTACAAATCAAATTGAAAAAGCCGTACCTTGAATTCATGGACCACTCTCTTGGCCTCTCCAACGAATTCAACAAAGTTTTTCAATCTGAGCTTCCAGTTCTTTACACCCTAAAGACAAGTGTCAGCAAACATGTGAACGATGTTTTGTCTAACTTCATGAAACTGGACTATATTCGCAGTGCTGCTTTCTTTACCGAACTGGATCCTTACCTTTCAAGTGAGTACCTGCCTTTAAACCAGACATATGCGGGAATAGCTGCAACCAATTCAATGTAAGGACTCGTAGATGCTCAAGGGCCAAATGATAATATTGATCTCTTTTACCAGTCTTGTTGAAAATACTATGTAGTCCTAATCAAGCACATCCAAGACCCTTCCAAGATGCTTTGGTTGAACCAAGGAAAGGTAAAAATTTGAAACCAAAATCTCAAAGGTCACTGTTTGTGAGATTTCCTGTTCTAGGAGAAAAGTGTTTCCTCTAGAAAATAGACGTAGAATGGAGGCCACAGGCAATAACTGATGTCATTGAGCTTCATTTGGCAGATTCCCAAGTTGAAAACCGGTCAGTTGAGCGGTACTGGATGAAGATATTAAGTCTGGAGACGTGCAGTGGCAAACTCAAGCATCCAGCAGAAGCGCAATCACTGATCTTCTCTTTACCTTTTACCAATGTAATAACTGAGCATTTGTTTAGTCCCTTGAAATTAATCAAAACAGACATCCGAAATAGTGTCGAGAATGTCACAATAGTCTCACCTGTTCGAGTCAATTACTGCTTGAAAACAAAGATAAAACTTTATCAACAGTCAGCATACCAAAATCTGTCACTGGCTTCAAGACAAAGGCAAAAGCCAAGTGCGATGAAATGCTGGAAATGACGCTTAATTAAACTTTCTTATGTGTTCTAGGTAGTGAAATAGATGTTATAGCGCAGCATCAAATAACAATTTATGCTGCGCTGTACAGCATCAAACCATGCAATCATGTAGATTGTTTGGAAATGTAAAGCAAAATATTCCTTCTTTCTAGGGAGAAAAATAGGGAGAAAGCAGACCCAAACATAGGGAATATAAGGGAAAACTGATATAAAAATAGGGAAAATTGAAATCTAAAAGTGGAGGCACTGGTTCCAGTGCCCCGATATCTGAACAATATGAAGATCCGTATGTGTACAAAATATCACGGTTTCAGCCACCTTTCATGATTTACAAGCCAGTATATTTCATTTGTTGTTCAAGCCAAGGGACTACAAGTTTCCAATATAGGGGTTTTGGACAAGGTGGTTCTATTAGTGTGCTTCGTATTTTGATCTGATTCTAGTTTTAGGAATTGTGACCTATAAATTTTTTACTATTGGACATGATCGTCTTTTACTAGGTTTCCAGGTACCACTGCAGCCCAGACTTAAAATGCTCATTGACTGACTAAATCCTTCTCTCCAGGGACTGTGGAGGGTCATGTTGTCACCAAAAGCATGATTACTGGACCTTTCGACTAAGCTGAATCAAATGGATATCTTGAAATTTTGATCAAACAAGTTTGGGGAGAAATGGGCTTAGGAGGGGGGCTAATTGCTGTTCAATTTTTTTGGTCACTTAAAAAAAGCAATAGAACATCCGTTTCTTTTCGAAAGAGCTATTTGTGTGTTTATACGGCCATCGGTTCCATACAATTACCCCTGAAGAAAAAACAAGCAAAAAACAATCAAACAGACAAATAAACACACATCCGTGATCTTTGTTCTGCAGTTTTTCGTATTAAAGTTTATAATACAGTTTT